>NW_007578240.1:278255-281554 GCF_000690725.1 Stegastes partitus
CGGCTAAGTCCTTATTCTGGTTTTGAGAAACCCAATTAGGTATCTATTTATATATAATATATACATATATTAGTAATAGGGATGTCCACATTTTTTTAAATTAAGTTTTTTTTTGCATTGGTTACCACCTGAATCATTTAATATTTAGTATCTGTTGATGCCCAACACCAGTTTCCTAGATGATGCACACCGCATACATACACACAGCATACATACATACAACATTGATTAATTGGAGTACCTGGCTGTACAACCAGGTAGAAACTCTTACAGCTTAGTACTGTAGCGACCTGGGGAGATGGACACTTCCATGTTGGCAAGTACAGAACACTGTGGGAGTCAAACTGGCACCATGACCAGACTCCTATGAGGTTCAGTTGTGTTCGGCTCATAGACAAAAAGTAATTAAGCTGAGGTGAAGTGTAGCAGGCATTCTATATTTTACTGGCTACGTAATGGTTTTTATACTTCATTTTTCATGTGCTTGGGTGAGTATAAATCAGGCATATGTTACGATTAAAAATTCTTATGATTGACCCCAATCCTGACAAAGAGTTCTGGTCATCCCTACCAATTATGCTAGCTGGAGTACTCAAAAAAACAAACAAACAAACAAAAAAAAAAACAGGTTACATGTTTATATCTTATCCCGGTTTCTGACTGCTGCCCACCACCTGCACCGCCGTGGCTTCAGCCAAAGAACTGGAACACAAGCCAAGCAATAATCCCCAACAGTTTATGACCACTCTCATCGTGAAGTGAACTGCTCATACTGCTGTTAAAGGATGCCCCACTCACACACAAATGTTCCCTCCGCTCGGGGTCACTGAACCCTATCACGGCAAACCTACATCTTTCATCTTCCTCCACTGCGTCCTGGTCTTTCCACCGACAGCGACAGCCGCTCTGAGTGGACGACATGTTTCCTGTCGCTCTGCTGGAAATAAGGCGGACAAGCAAAATCCACACTGTGCTGTTGGAATTTATTGGAACCTGCTGTAAGCCAAAGTGTCTTCATTTTAACAGTCAAATGAAATGAAGGCTGACAGCTACAGGAAAGTCAGATTAAATTGACAGTTTTTGCTGCAAACATTAGACGCCTACAGAAACTGTAACCAGGATGTTAGCAGCCACATTACTCTGGACTCCGTGTAAGGAAAATAGATGGATGGATGTTAACACAATCATTTTCATTATTCAGTGACCAGTGCTTGGCAAACTCCCTATAACATGCATCCACCAATGAAAATGTGCAGTTAAAACGGTGTGGAGTGAACACGTACAGCCACTTCATCAAAGGTAAAGCCTCTCACAGATTCAATCAAAGCTCTTGACTATCTTCTATCTTGGATTTTTTGTGTGACAACTAAATTAAAATGCATCTCCCACATCTGAATTTTTCCACTTAGGGGGTGGAGGAGCATAATATTTTCACATGTGCCCACATAATGATCTGCGGTTGTGAATTTTTGAAAATATCATACAATTTTAATGACGCAATTTTCCCCTCATAATTCTACAGAGACTCATTTCGCTCTCTTTCTTCCCTTTATTCTCGTCGTCCTCCTCGTCGTTTGCATTCGGCCCACTCGCTTCTTTCTCGTTCCCTCTTTATCTCGCTCCCTCTGTGAACCCCACCCAGAGGAAATCAGAAATGCAGGTACTTCATAGGCAGTGACAGTTACTGTACGTAGTGATTTATGTCCTCTCTCTGTGCCCCGCGCCCTCCTGCTCTCTTCCCATTTCCTCTTCACCTTCCTTCAGTCCCCTTACTCGTCATCTCCAGCATCCTGCAGGACAAGTTTTACATTTTGTATGTTTTGTTTTTATGGCGCCTCTACGACTGCTAACTCTCATCAGATCAACACAGTGACGAATGAGCCTGATCTCCTAATTCATATGGGCCACCTGAACGGACGGTGACAGATTATCACAGCTAGATACGTGAAATATTCTGCTAGATATGGATGATGGAGGTTAGCCTGCATCTCTCTCTCTCTCTCTAGTTAATACTACATCACTCAGAGTAAGAGAGCTCATAACTCAAGTCGGCCCCAGCAGCCATTGAATACAAATCAAGGGGCGAAGCAACTGGCTGAATAACGACACCTGTGTGTGTGTGTGTGTGTGTGTGTGCTGTGTTAGGGTGATTGGAACTTTAATGCTGGTCACATTTTAACCATCTCTTCCTGTACTCTGGCGGTTTAACTGTGTCGGTCTGTCGTGGTGGAAAGGAGAGGCTGTGGTCAGTGGAAAGAAACGCTGCTGGAGGCCACCACTGCTCATCTGCTCACTAAACATGATGTGAGCCCGTCTTGAAGCATAAAGCTGGAGATATTCTGTTATTTTCATCTGGAAAAGACCATAAAAAGACCAAAACAACTAATAAATTGATCCCAGTTTTTAGCAGCGCAGACAAAAATCCAGATCTTCTTCCAGCTAGATTCATGTCCACAAATGATTCAAAGCGCAGCAGAGAGCCACGCAGTCATACTGGATGACGCGCTTCTTTATTTACACAAACACAGACGCCGTGATTTATGTATTTTGACTCGTGCGCTGTCCTCTTATTGTAAATGTTCACCAAATGTGTATCAAAGCTGCAGCTGGCAGAAATCAGGAAAAGTGAAAAAAAAAAAAAAAACATGCAAGAATTTGAAAATACAGCCCTCCTCCTGCAGCTCTCCCCCTTCTGTCATCAGCCCATCCCACCAGACCATCATGGGCATATGCCAGCGCTTCAAATCCGCAAAAAAAAACATAGTCAAGCCGAAAGTCACACAGACATTTGGCTTCCTGCGGGATTCAAACGCCCACTCTCCTGAGTCAAAATCTTCTGCTTCACCGACTCTCACTGTGGACTTGGTTGCTCCGTGTCCTATCTTAGCTGATCTGCATGGAAAGCTCTTGTGATTGGCTGAAGTCTACCGCTAGAAATTCTAACGTCTGAAATCAGAGCCAAGAGGAGGCGCAGACGTCTACCGTCCTCTCAGAAAATTTGAATTACAATAAGCCGAAAGGTTATTTTGGAATTATTGCCCAGTGATGCCAGAATAAATATGACCTGCCCCAGCAATCTGCTGCTGAAAACACAGCCCTCAACAAATGCACTGTTTACGCCTGTTTGAGCTCTAAAAACTCGTGTCCAGCTGTTTTTGTTTGGGTGTTTTTAAGGAACGAACCAGCTGGAAATTCTTTAAACTGGCTGTTTAATGAAATTGCTGAAAGGTTTTATTTGTAAGCAGGGGAGGAAACAAGGACTGACCTGGGGGACCATGACTGCTTTAAAAGCTGATCAC
>NW_007578240.1:282554-284221 GCF_000690725.1 Stegastes partitus
AGGACATTTCTGTCATGGAGTTTTCATTACATCTCTAAGAAACTGGCGGACGATAAGTCCCGAGCCTCTGTCTTTGAACAAGTTGTCTTCCACAGTTGTGAACTCTGCAGGTGGAAAATACTGCTGCTGCTTCTTCATACACACCTTGATCCATATTTTTAGTTTTACTTGTAGTGTTCAGTCCCATTTTTGACCTCACAGCCACGTCCCTGTCACCCCCTGTCCCTCCACTTTTATTTTATTTTTTTAATGTGCGCACTGA
The DNA here is from genome assembly GCF_000690725.1 of Stegastes partitus. Lineage (NCBI taxonomy): Eukaryota > Metazoa > Chordata > Actinopteri > Pomacentridae > Stegastes > Stegastes partitus. Next base: position 282,817 of record NW_007578240.1, read on the forward strand.
ACCACACTCCCAGTAATACACATAAACAGTAGCAGTTTTCAGGCCCAGCCGGGCGTGAAGTGGAAACCCTGTAGCTTGTCACGGTCCAGCGGCCTGTGTGCTCACCTGATACTGATGTCGAGGTTATGACAAAGGCAGCGCGGCCGTGACTTTTTTTCTTCTCTTTCTCTCCGCTGCTCTCTTTACCTCCTTCCTCCCACATGCAGCAAACGAGAGGGCGAGGTGAGGACATGAGATGAGCTAATCCACGCCAAGGATTACATTTTCCAGTCAGCGTGTGCACAAGTGTGTTTGTGTTATCGTCAGGGTTTTGGGCTTGGTCGGTCCTGCGGGAGTCATATTTTACATTGAGCTGCTTTTTGTCCGGCATCAGTACAAACATGGCCATATGTAAGCAGACATCCTCATCAAGTGACCTCCTGTTTTTGCAGTCTCATACTTGCAGAATCAGAGCAGATGCAGCGCCCTCTAGTGGAGCAAGACGTGACATGGGTGTGTGCAATGAGGGGTGTAGAGTATTATGTCAGATTTTCATACTGTTGAGTGGATGTGGTGGATCAGTTGGGGTTACGGGTAGAGTTAGGATCTTTAAAGAGCAGCTAAATTCAAAATTAATCTTATTAGCTTGGATTTAACAAGGTGAGCTACTCGTTTTGCACAAGTTAGTTACAAGGGGACATATTATACAATTTTCTGTAATAAACATGATGCTACAATGGTGGATGTTAATAATATCTGTGGCCAAAGTTTCAAACAATGAGGTAAACATATGCAAAAGTAATCCCTGCGAACCAAAATCTCAGGCTTTAGATTACTCCAACCACTAAGTTTCCAATGTTTTTACTGCAGTCTTTATGGTAAATATCACTGATGCACGATATTAAAATTTCTGGCCGATACCGATATTAAGATTTCTGATGTCGATATTCAAGTTTTGTTCACAATGAAAAATGAGTAAAGTAAGCACTGTGAAAACGTGATTTAAAAGAAGCCCATACCAAATTAGACCACATAGTCTTCTTTATTACATAACAAAAGTAAAACATTTAAACATATTTAATGTTCAAGTCCAGGACCATTTAAGTAAAAAGATCTGTGAAATAGCAGCAATATCAAATGTAGAGATGAAGGCGCTAAACTAAATTTGTTTGTCAGACCAATACCTATATATCGGGAAAAAAATAACATCGGACGATACTGATGTGGTCGCCGACATATCGTGCATCCCTAGTAAATACATATACACTTTCTCACAAAACTATCTACTTGATAAGTGTTATAAGCATTTAATGTTTTCCAGCATACAAATGAGAAACAATGCAAGGAGATACTATACATACTATACATGCTATACATGCTGTACTATACATGCTATACTATACATGCTATACATGCTATACATGCT
>NW_007578240.1:284312-307202 GCF_000690725.1 Stegastes partitus
CTATACATGCTATACATGCTATACTATACATGCCCTACAGTCGTTTGGTGACAGACAAATAACGTTTCACTATGTCACTTTTTTTTTCTCAAAACAGATGTTTTTCACTGTGGTTGATATTTTAGTGCAGTTCCCACATGTACACGTATTATCAGAAGGATTCGGTTTGTAGTTAAAACACAATGTCCACTGTTCCTTCACACAATAATCAATGAGTGTGTTGTTCACCAAACAGAGAAGTCCTCCTAGAATGTTTGAATATTTTAAATCAGGTTCAGTTTCAGACGTTGAAGATGCAAGAGAACGGGTTGATGCTCACAAGCACTGAACTTCGGCAGGCTTCCATGTGTTGGCCAATCAGAAGAAAGTAGGCGTTCGGGGAGGGGTGTCAAAGAGTCCAAAGCTACTATTATCTGTTTGAGGCAGTGACTCAATTAAGAGGCTGCACAACAAGCAGTATGAAGTAAATGAGGATGTTTTTGAAGCGTAAATCTCGCAAAGCTACTCAAATGGAGTCACAGAATGAAAATATAGCTGGAAATGAGCGTAATATGTCCCCTTTAATCATAATGAGGAGTAAAATTCAGCCTTAAAAACCTGTTGAGAAAATCCTGTTTTTAACCTCAGTGGGAGCTTTCCAGAAGTAGAAAGCTTAAGCGTGGGCTTCAGACTTCAGAGCTGCGATACAAACTGGAAGTAGGCATTTGGGTGCTTTGAATGAAAGATGTGATAGGATCTTGTTAAAGCCAGTATTTTTGTTGTTGTTGTTTGACCTTCACTCATGAGTCTTGAAAGTTACCAAACTTTACAGTTGTGCAACAGCATTAAATGACAAGTTTTGTTGCTTCTTCTGAAGAAAAACGTCATTGTCGATACTGAATAAACAATGAAATATTCTATCAGCACAAGATGTTGCCTTCATAACATACCACTGCTACTAGCAGCTACTTTCATTACTGATTAATCTCCCTGTTGGTAATAATTAACTCGTCAATTGTTTGGTAAAGAAAGAAAGAAAGAAAGAAAGAAAGAAAGAAAGAAAGAAAGAAAGAAAGAAAGAAAGAAAGAAAATAGTGACGAGACACCTTTTAAGTGAAGTTTCAAGTTTGACCAAGAACCAAAATATAGAAAATCTTCTAGAAATTGAAACCAGACAAAATTTAATACATTTATTTTTTAATATTTTTTAAATGCAAGATGTATTAATTAATCAATGACTCAAATAGTTGCACATTTATTTTCTGTCGAATGGGGAATTGTTTCACTTCTGTAGTTTAAATTGAGCTTCTCAGTAGATTAAACCCAAACCTGGCTGGAATTCACAACAGGAGATGTAAATCAGTGAAGCAGAACGGCGTGTCAGATGACGACCATTATTTTTAAACGTGTCTCTCACTAATGAAGCGTGTGTTTTGTGGCCTCTGACATTTTAACACTCGTGTTTTGTTGGGCGCCTGAACTGTGATTGTTCTTTCACAGGCGATTTGACCTGCTAACAAGTCCGCCAGTCTGGCACTGGTGATTTATGATATTATCTTTAAACGAACCAGGCACCAATTATCCAGTAAAAAACGGCACAGCAGCTGATTTAATGCTGTTGGAAGGAGGTAGAATAGTTAAGCGATTTTTCTTAACTTCTAAATCAAACTTTGGAAATTTGAAATAGCATAAAGTTAGAATTTGTTCGTTCAAGTCAAGTCAGCTTATTTATTTACATGTGGCACATTAGAATGCACATTTTTATTTGAGACCAAGGATTAGCCATGAAAATGCAACGGTACATTAATAAAGAAGTAAAAAGTATGACTCAGGATATAAATGTGTCACGATAACAATAAAATATCACTAAGGAAGTCAAAAAAATAGATCAAATTAACCTCACAAACAGCATAGCCGAGGTAAAACACACGAACAAGGATAGAATCAGAGCTATAACATGAAACCTCCCCTCCTCTGTAATGTACTGTGTTGCTTATGCAGGGGAATGGTGTGTTGTGTGAATCAAAGGCATGTGCAGCCCCTCTCTCCCCTCTGCCCTCTCCCCCAGGACCAGATGGTGTCTCTTTAGGCCTTCTAATGAATATTGATATGTGGGGTATTGGTTAACAACAGGAGGTGGGGAGGGGGGGGTACACAGGCTGGAGCCAGAGACCCCCAAAACTGGCACACATAGTAAAGGTCTGTGCTTGGGGGGGGGGAGCTGGGTGTGGAACGGATTTATTTCAGCAGAAAGGGAGTGTTTGGAACCTAAAGAGCCACATAAGTGTGAAACAAAGCTGCTTTCTCATGCACATAAGCTCCCTCGTGTCCCGTATTGGTAAACTGTCGCGCAGAAATTAATATGGATTAGGAGTTGATGAGTAGCTGCGTGAGTGATGTCATCCAGAGGATAGATTAGACGGGAAGCCGAGACGCGGTGGACGGAATAGACGGGCTGATGGAGGGAAAACAAACGTCAGGTGCGAGGGAGTGTAAGGTGAAGAGATGGACAGGTTAAGCTACCGGCAGAGTTAATCCTCTGGCATGGCTCCGGTGTCTAAAGCTGCTCTGCTGAATGCTTATTCCAGCCTCAACTCAGTCCAGCTAATGCCAGCACCCCTGGGCTGGGCAGTCTGACCCCGAGGTGGAGATTTCTCCACTGGAGCAGCTTAGCGTCACCACCTTTATTTTACCATCGCCGGGAGTCCTGTGTTTGTGTCAGTGAGGGGAACGGTTGAAGGTAATTGCGTTACTGCCCTCTCCAGCTGGTCCGGACCAGCTGTTGCCCCCCTGCTGTGCCACTTTCCTGGGAATAAACATCCATTCAGAGGGCAAGTGGATCGAAGTGCTGCTCCTTCACTGGGAAAACAATCCTTGGTGTTGTTTAGTTTTTTTATTTTTTCATAGCTGTGTTGCATTTCATACCCTCTGCACCTCGTCAGGAAACATTAGCAGCCGTACAGAACCTCACCGCCAGACAGCACCATTACAGATGATGAACCGAGGTCATGTCTGCTATTTATAACTCAAACTAGACCTTTGTTGGCTGTGGGGCTAAGGGGCAGAGAAAGGGTTGAGATGGAGGAAGATGTGAGGGAGGAGAGATTGGCAGAGACAGAGGGAGGGAACGAGGGCACCGGCGAGAGTGATGTCGCGATACAGAAGCGGGTTAAAAACATACAGTACAAATGGTTCTTTAGCTTTTCACAGCGAGGACACAACCTTTCCTGTCAAATGCAGCCCCCCGTGGCCCTTAGATAATTAGACACAGCGTCAGACAGAAGCATAATGCTGAGGGCTGCCATTAGCGCGTGGACAATGACAAGCAGAACTTAACAACTCCCAAAACATATCAGTGATTATGGGATGGTTCCAGCTTTTGGTGCAGCCAAAATATAGAACAGCAGAAAGAAGCTGGAAGGAGATAATTTTGATTTACCAATATTGTCCCATTTTCATGTAAAGTTTCTCTTCAAACTTGTCATCTGTTTGTCAGTTTAAGTTGGTAAATAGCAAGGTTTTATTTCACACTATCTGTAAAATCCACCAACACCTGGAGTTAAGTTCTGTCTATTCCAGTCTATTTCTCGGGTGGTTTTGTCTCTACTAAAACGCATTCAAGCGAATCTATATGAGGAGGGTGTAACCAGGGGCTTCACTTGGTTGGTGTGTGTGTGTGTGTGTATCCTCACACGTGTCCGGCTATATTGTATGAAGTGGGGGGTGGTCGCCTCCTGAAAGCCAAACTTTGACAGGCGTTTTGCTGGCGGGGAGGGGGTTCATCATTTGACAATAGAGAGGGAATTGCAATGGAGTGAGCTAGAGAGACAGAGAGAGAGAGAGAGCAGAGGGGGAAGGGAGGGAGGAGGGTATCAGACTCGGGGATAAGGCAGCTGGGACAGGCTGCTTTGGCTGGAAGCAGATCTTATTGTGCACTTGTCCTTCCCCAAGTCACTCAGACACTCTGCAGAAGCAGCTCCGCTCACCAGCAGACAAACTGCTGTCAAGCTTTTTGCTCCTTTTCCTCAGAGGACGGAGCATCTGGATTTTCTTTGTAAAAATCAAACTGATTTCTCTCACCAGTGACAGAAAGAGGACTTGTTGGACTCTGTTTTGCTTTTACGTCAACGTCTTGATTTTTCTATCTGCTATGGCGCGGCTGTAGGCATGGTTGTCTACTTGAGGAAGAGCATCCACTCTCTCCTGTCTGTCTTCAAAAAGAAGGGTGAGTGCCGGCTCACGTTGAGGAACTTGGCAGCAGCTTTGACGTTTAAACGACAGTAAAGCTCTTTAACTTTGCTTTGATTGCCGTTTGCTGGAGTTTGGATGACCTGCTTTCTGATATTTCCTTAAAAAAGTTTGCGCTGCTGAAGCTGTGGGGTTGTTGAACTTGTGTTTTTGCTTCAGTTGATAGATGATTACTGGTACGGGCATCTGTCTCGCAAACACAGACAAGCAAGAATTAGTGTTTGAACGCAATTTGGGGGTCTCCTCTAATGAGATAAAGGGCTTTGCTGACTTTTTTGACGATCGTTTTAATCACCAAAATCCCTAAAACCTTCTGCAGGGGTCCGGCGGAGTCTCGGGGCGGAGCTGGTTCTCCAATTAGTCACAACTGGTAGTTACAGCAGCGCATGTGTGTGTTGACTCAGTTGTGTGTAGTGGCGGTCCTCAGACTGCCCCTCGGGTTTATAATGAACAGAGATTTCCCACAGCCGCACACAGGGGAGCACATTGTGTCTGGGCTGCCTCACCTGTGTGAACGTGGGAGTGTCTGTTACACACATACAGTATGTACATCTGCACATGCACCGTCTTACCTAACCAGGTGAGACTGAGAGCCAGTGTTTAAGTGACAAAGGAGGGAAAGCAGACACCTCAAGCTGACTCTTGCTTAGCTAAGCTTTTAACTACTTTGCATGACTGATTGCCTGTAGGTCATGTTCTCAACATGAGACTGAATATGTCTGTGGAGATTCTCAGTCGTACAGGTCATGGTAATCGTAGGAGCTTCAGTGGAAATCAACTGCACTTCTCTTGCGGGTTCATGAAGACGTTTCACTTCTCATACAAAAGGCTTCTTCAGTTTTAACCGACTAATGGGGAGTTTGTAGTCGCTCACATGGCTCAAAATGCTTTTCTGCAACACTTTATGTAAGGAGATGATTTCCCAACTGCTGCACAATTGCATGAATTCACATAAACATCAAGGTTCTTAGTCGTCTTGTAACCGTTCCTGAAATTGTTCTTTTTTTGATAAACTATACGCATGTGTTAATATTGAAGATAATAACTCGAAGGGCACTCATCCTCCATCGAGGATCGTCTTGCACTTTGAACAAAAGTGGTCCAGATCTGCATCAAAAATAGTTTCTTGTGCATATGCTCCATCTCTTTTTGGCAGTTTCTGGTTCCTCTTGAGATGAGACAAATAAATGCCACTGATCACATATATACGCCTCAGCTCTCACCTTGGCAGAAGGAACATAATAACAGGCAAAAAAAACACACACACAAACACAAGTGCTAAATAACTTTAAAGAAATAACAAAAAATATGTATTTTTTTGTAGACCTGGCCTAATTTTTTTAAATATAATTTCTTCTCATCGGCTTTTAATGTTCCCACCCTTTTTAAAAGTATGCCCCGACAAAATTAGTGTGTTGACAAGCAAATAAAAGCCACAAAAGTCAAACTTCTTTTCGTCTTCAACACCAAAACTGAAATTTTCCACAAGTAATACAACAGCATGTAAGACTAGAGGGTTCCTGTGTACCTAAATCACCAGATATTGTCGTTTTGGGGGACACACTTTGAATGTTAGCAGTAGAATACAAAAACTAACCATCGCTTGGTTTCCACCCACGAAGCAAAGACTTCAATCAATGGGATTTGGTCTTTACAGTTCTGCAAAGCTCAACACTGTAGTACAAATGAACTACAGCTGGCCAGGTCATAGTAACAAGTGGCCCTGCCAGCTTTGCCTATATTGTCCAAACTGTACTTCATTTTATTTTCCATTCAGGCTCCATTTTTATTTTTTTTTGGCTGTCCTTTGACTCTGCATAAAGCCACCCTGAAGGGAGAGCTCGGTCAAAGCCCCGCAGCAGGGGGTCCAGAAGCATCTTTGCATGTGTGCAGTCCAGATTATCTAATCCCCGCGGAGACTAGCAGGGAAGCAAGATACTGCAAGAGATTAGCCAGGGAGTAGTTTACTGCTGAGCGCCGGCCAGGCTGGGATGAAGTTGGCTGAGCAAATCTGATGAGTGTGCTGCGTCAAAGGTGCACCGATAAACACACACTCATGCCAGATGGAAGTGCAGCGGATTCGCTGTAAAGCTGATAAAAGTTTTGGACACCTGTCGAGTGCGTGTTGATGTTTGTTTTTGCTCACTGAAGACAGGGAGGTAGCAAATGGAAAGGCATCATAGTGCAAAAATAGAGTGTATTACCACAGAGTAAGTTGTGAAATGAGCTGCTGTTAAATGATTGCAATCCTTTTCAAGTTAAGAAAAAAAAACATAAAACAACAAAATCACAGCTGTCATATAAGCTAATTACATTTGTCTTTTTTCCTTTTTTGCAGCTGGCCCAAAGGGGAATGAAGACCAGAAGAGGTTGGCGGTTCACTACACCGCCTCACAGCACTACCAGGAGAATGTCTTCATTGAGGGCAGTCGGCCACAATATCTGGAAGACCTGCACACTGAAGCTCAGGAGGGACTTAAGATACTGCAGCAAGAAGGCAAGACATGAGCTGTGTTGCCATATTGTTTACTTTCATGCACATTTTAAAGCATCACATTCGATAAAACTCATGGAAACATTTGAAAGAACTTCAATCTGGGAAAATTTTCTGAAAAAAATATTCTGACATTGGAAACACTTAAAGAAAATTTTCTCGTAGACGACCAAAGTTTTGTTAGTTTCTTCTTTAAAATTTTTGAACAAGGAGGTGACAGGCTAAAGATAAAAGTTTACCGCACGTTTTGTTTTTATCTATGATTACATCAGTGATAGAGATTGTGTGTATACATGATTGTAGATGGTGTTTTACTGTATTTAAATTCTGTCTTAGCCTTTGTTTCTTTGGTTCCCACAGAGCACAAAAATGGAGTGAACTTCGCTGACGATGAAAGCATTGCTGTAAGTGCCCCAAAGGCTCTGTGGATCATTTTTCCTCCACTTCCTATATACAAAAAAAATGCCACGTAGCTAAACACTGTTGTGTGTGTATCCCCTGCAGTCCACAGACACTCTCCGTCCGGAGCAGGATGTCAGCTTCAAGGACGGAGGTGGTTCTCCGGAGTCAAGATCCACCACTGGGAATACTGATACCACAGTAACCTCTGCTGCATTAAACAGGCCTGTGCTTACCCGCCAAGGTAAACGGCAGTCCTGTTTGTCTGTGTGTGTGTGTAAAAGTGCTTGGAAAGGAAGCTTCCATATCTTGTTCATCTTAGAGAAATAGGAAATAATCATAGCGGCCGTGAAAGCAGTTGGAGCGTTGTTCCTGAGTGTACTGCTTCATGACGAGTCACAGGCGGATACTTATTTAGCATGCACGTCTCATTCCCAGCTGCTTGGTGCCTCTGCAGTTATGGTGTGAAATCAAAGGAAGAGGAACTTGACACAGACACGCACTCATATGCGCAGCTGAAGCTTTCTCGATAACTCAGAAGTTCTAAGCATTTGAAGACAGCACGGCGGCTGCCTCTGCACATCACAGCTCGAAGGCAAAGCATGTCATTCTGCGCGTGTGCACACGCAGTGATTGGTATTCTGATCACATTTCAAACATCCTTTTTAAAATCCTCGAGAAAAGACAGTTCCCTCATATACTTTGCCTCGTTCGTTTGTGATTTATCATGCCAGCAATTTGGTTCTAGGGTTGGTTAGTCCTCCACTTTGGTCAAGACAGACATTTCTCATCAACTGTTGGGCGGGTTATTGTGAAATTCATTAAGAAACTCAACAACTTTTCAGTGGTTTTCTCTTAAATTCGGTACATACATTGATGTTCCCCAAAGATGGATTGTAATAATGTAGACCTCCGAACCTGTTAAGTGGTTAAAATGTAATTCTGTCCAACATGTTCTATGACCAAATACCACAAAAAAAACTAAGGACATTCCCAACTGCCTCAGTTTTGTGCTAATCACTGAGTGTATATAAAGATGGACATAGATGTTCAGGTTTCCTAAACAGCAGTTTTGAACCTCAGTAAGGCGGCTTAAGCCATCTTGAAAGCACCTGAGCAAAGTTGTAAAGTGATGAGTGAAGCTGAGGCAGTGCATGTGTATGTCTCTTGGCCAAGGACTGTCCTATCACTCATCCTCTCACACAAAACAGCCGCGGCCTTAAATTTAAATGGGTGAGTTATATAATAATTCACCTCTTGCACAGTTGCCATGAACATGGAAATAAGCTCAATTAGCTCAAGAGACCAAAACCATTGTTTTCGAAACACTTTTACATCTGCTGTAAAGTTGGTCATTTCAACATGGGGGTTGACACGGTTTTGTAGACAATCTCAAGTGGCCATTTGACTAACTGCACTTCTACAATGAATACATCTTTCTGTCTCAGAGGCCGTTTAGTGCTTATTTGTAATTTTTTCCTCGCTAACGGCTAAACAAAATAAAGAACATTTTGTCTATATTACTTCAGCAATTATAATGGTAAGTGTGCTCATGGGAGAGTTCACCTCAAGTTTAGCCTCACATAGAGACTAACATGACTGTAGATTCTTTGTTTCGTTACCATGCAAAAATAGTCCAACACAAATTCCCTTGGGTCAGTTTTTCATCTGTCTTTCAGGTTCTACGTTTAAGCCTCTGAATCCAGTGAAAAGACTAGATAAGAGCAGGAAGAGGAGCAGGAGGACCACGATCATGGGTATACCCAACCAGGTCCAGAAAGAGCTTGGTACGTCCACAGCATCATCCCCTGCAGACTGCGAAAGAAAACCATACGATCCATTCTGGAAAACAACATGTTATTGACAGTTATCAATTTTTTTTCCCAGCTCTGCACAGAAGCTCCACCTTTCAGCCACTAGTTTCTACCCAGCTCCCTAATCACGACAGGCAAGTGAGTGACAGCCAATCAGGTGTTGTTATCATTCCTACGGTTGATGGAGGGACTCCAGTGGCAAATAAGGAGGGCGCAAGGGTACACCTTTCAGAGCTGGAGGTAAAGGGTTCTCCGGAAAGATTTAAGTAGTTCTGAATAGTCTTAACATAAATGACCAGGTTCATTTATTTTTGTCACTTAAGAATGGTCTTCTCTTCATTACAAAGCAGGCATTCCGAGATGAACAGCTGGTGAGAAAGCACCTCCAGGCAGTGTACCAAGATGAGCAGTCTTTCAACCAGCAGGGCTTTGGTTCCCATCTTTGCTCCACCTCCATCCTGAGACCAAAGTCCCTTGCAGTACCTGGCATGACCACTTTGTCCTCATTCTCTCCTTCGATGTTTAGCTTCCTCCAGGAACCTCAGGTAGGAAGATAATCAGGCAGGCAGTTGCAGATATGACATTAAAATTGGTTATATGAAAATTGAGTCTGTAGTACTTGACTGTGCCTTGACTATGTGTTACCTTTCAATGTGAAATACCTATTTCTGCTTCCGTCTAGGGCCCAGTGATGTCCATCTCTCCTCAGGCCACCTACTTATCTACAATCATCCCCAATGCTGTCTTGCCAGCCTCAATTGAAGTCATTGAGATTGACCGCAGCAGCAGCCGGACTCGTGGCAACAGTGTCAACCATGGTAGTAGTGTTCGCACTGTTAGTAAAAGCAGTCTGGCATCTGGGGACTCAGTCAGCCCTTTGTTGTCTCGAAGATCAGAAGGTGATGGTTCCCAGACTTACAGTTCCTTCAATGACTCTGCACTGATGCCCACATCAACTTCAGGGTCAAACTGGAGCGAGTCACAGTCTTCAAAGACAATTATTTCAAACTCCTCGTCTGTTTCGTCCAAGAGTAGCACACGCAGCGGTAACTCACAGAAAGCAGGTCTTCATGTACAGGAAAGCCAGGCAGAGCAGACTGGTGGGGACCAAGACCTTGTCAGTCTCCGTAGCTCTGTTAGTTTGATTAGCAGCCCCGGCAGTAAAATTGAAAATGCTGATACAGGACCAGAGTCTGAGTCTGCTGCATCAGGGTCAGTGGCGGCTGAGGAACATGCAAAGAACAAGCGCAACTGCACTCGTAGTCTTTCAGTTATGAAGACTAAACAACCCCCAGCACCTCCACGGAGAACAAACTCCCTGCATAGTAATAAGATCAGAGGTAACTCCAGGGTTCTAGTGGACAGCAAGGATTTCAATGACTCTACTTCAGAGGAGGTGAAAACTGCCACAGAAAACAATGTAGCAAAGGATGAGACAAAGCTGGTTACAACAGATGACGGTACAACCGTATCAAACTCTACTGAGTCAAGGTCCTTGGATTCTTCCTCCACTCCTTTGAGCCCCACACAGGATTCTTCTCATGAGGCTGGAGGTACAACAGAGGCACCACCAGAATCCAGCACCTCTTCCCCACAGAAAACTCCCTCGGAAGGGGGTAAATTTGAACGGACCATGTCCCCTTCCAGTGGTTACTCTAGTCAGAGTGGTACTCCAACACTTTCTCCAAAAGGGATCTCCCCAACCTCCCCAGACAAACAGAAGAAGAAACCTGTCAAACCAGAAAGATCGGTGTCTCGGGCCTCATCTTCAGCAGCTTCCCCTTCATCCTCACTTACCTCTTTATCATCTGGCACATCTGAGCTTGCAAGTGCAGATGTCCCCACATGTAGCCCAAATCCACTTCCACAGGGATCTCCACCCACTGTTGCTCCAAAAGCAGCCACACCGAGTAGCAATCCCTCAACTTGTAGAGCGGAAATCAGAGAGCTGTTGGACATCCCCCCACCTCCTAAAGTCAAGGCACCATGTCCTCCTCCTCCAGAGACATGGGTTCACAACAGACGCACCTTTGAGCTCCTGTGTGGACCATTCTCTAATGTCACCCAGAAACCAGCACAGATACAAGATACCACAGATAAACAGGCAGGAGCCCACAGTGAAACCAGAACAGAGAGGCAAGTTTTAGTTGAAACCCACACAACTACAGGCAAACCAGTCGTAGAATTGTCAGAAAACAAAGAAAAACCTGAAGATGTCCATGCAGAGCAAGAAGGCAAGGAATGCCCAGGTACAGGTGAAATGAGGCCTTTAATTCAGGAGAAGAGAAGGGCAAGTGTAGATGAACAGAGACAAGAGCAGAGTAGTAGCTCTGTAGCGAAGGACCTAAAGAGTCAAGAGACAAGTCCAAAGAAAGATCCCCCTCCTGTCATGAAGAAACCTGTGACAATACTACACCGAGAGGAAACGGTGTTGACAGAGCAGCCATTAGAGAAACAGCAAAAGGAAATGAGTGGCAGTACCATAACAGAGGTTTCTTCATCTGTTGAGAACCACACAAGTTCTTCACAGAATAGTGTAACAAGTTTAGCTGAAAAGAGTGAGAATGAAACGGACAGAAGTGAAGTCACATGCATGCAGACACTTTCAATAGAGGTCCCAAAAATGAATAAGGTCTCACCGCCACCTACCCCTCCCCCAGCATACCACCCTACGCCCCCGTTATCAAGGAAAACATCTCCCTCATCCATGTGTATACCAACAAATGAATTACAGCGGGTACAGGAAGAGAGTCCCATTGTGGAGTCTTGCTGGCCACCTCCTCCTCCTCCTATGGAAGGAGATTCTGTCTTTGATGGAGGAGATGAGGTAGATTTTCCTCCACCTCCTCCACCCTTCATAGCAGACAGTGCGCCAGATGTAATGAACAGCTGTGCTACAGAGTTGGACGTCCCTAATGGACGTACTGTACAAAATCCAGACTTGCCCCCAGCTACTTCACAACCAGCTGAAAATAACCACAAACCAGTGGTTGTTGTCCAAGTCTCACAACCTAACGATGATGATGACATTTCTTGCCAACAAGTGCAGAATGTTTCATCTGTTTCAGACAGTGTCTCACCTCCACCAGTGGAATCACCTCCACCAGTGGAATCACCTCCACCAGTGGAATCACCTCCTATACCACCTATTACAAGAGCAGAGAGCCCAGTATCAGTCACGGTTGCAGTTCCTCCCAGCATTTCCCTGAAGCGAAGCTCTCTGAAAATTGAAGATCAGGCCCCCTCTGCACTTCCCGCCAGTACTCAAGCTTCAGGTCCATGTGCGGTGCCAGTAGCACCTGCACTACCAGCAGACAATTTAACCCATGGGGTGAATTTCAGAAGGCAACCCAGTGTAGCACATCGAGATGCCAGAAGCAAGGAACTTCTCTCCCGCCACAAAAGTGCACCCATTCCTAAAGAAGATGCTAACATACCTCTTGTAACCCCTTCCCTGCTTCAGATGGTTCGTCTCAGATCAGTCAACATGACTGAAGATCAGGTGAAAGCTCCACCTGAGGACAAGCCCACAAATGAGGGGGCACCAGTTCAGGAGAATTGTCCAGTCTCAATCCAAAGCCCTCAAAACATTCCTCAAAAGCCCATCCGCAAGTCTTTGTCAATTAAATCTCCCCCTCAGGCCGTAAAAACATCCTCAGTGACCATGAGCACTCCTTCGATGCGCTTACAGGAAGCTATACGTATGAAAACTGCAGCAATGTCTTCAAGAGATGGTCTGCCTTCCAGACTGGGTGTGAGATCACCCACTTACAGCTGTTTCAGTGAAGCAGGAGCTGTGTCTCTAAAATTACCTGAAGGATGTGACATGCACAAGTCCCCAGCCTCTACCGCCAGCTTTATCTTCTCTAGGAGCACAAAAAAGGTTGTCATAGAGACTGCAGCTGCCTCCTCCCCAGAGGCTCAGGCAAGTCTGAAGCAAAGCTTGGCGGCTGAGCTCATGCAGGTGTCTGACCAATCAAAGGTTGCTGCTTTCTCAAATGGTGAAGTGAAGTGTGATAAAGTTCCTCCACCAGTAGCTAAGAAGCCAGCCCACGGCAGCGTCAGTCCTTCACAGAGTTTTTCCAGCTGTTCGACGAAGATGGAGCACGGCATTGAAAGAAACGGAACGATAGGAGCACAACATATGAGCGGAGTAACACCTCCTGAAACTTTAAGTAAGTGCGGCAACCACGATCTTCCATCATTATCTTTGTAAAAGTGATTGCCATTGCCTTCATCAGTGTTTTTCAATGTGCTGCTGCTGAGTCATGATTGCTGATCCAGCACCAGAATAAATCAATTACTCACTCTCTTGTCATGAAATAGCAGAATGCAAATTCTTGCATTACCATGATTTTGAACAGCAAAGCAGTTTAAAAGAGCATGTTTTGTGCTGTCTACACCAACAAAAGAAAGCTGCACCCACAAGCCACCGTCTGCTCGAGTACAAATCAAAAGCTGGTGGCTTGCCCACAGCTTCTTTCCAAATGTGCAAGCATGTGCTTTAATCAGCCTTAACCTGAAGCTTGTGATCATGTCTCAGTGATTCAATTAGATTAGGACAGAATAGTCATTACGTGTGTTCCTGTAACTGTATTATGGCGATGCCACAATGTCTAACCTCTTCTTGCCTTTCCCTTCCAGCTACAAGAGTGACAGCGGACACAATTGAAACACTGTTTTAAAAGAGCTCCCTGATGATTAACTGAAGACTCACGCCAGAGGAAGAAAGAAAAGACTACAAGCAAGTAAAAGGACAACCCACAGCAAGGACTGACTGACTGACATTACTGAGAGACACTAAGTTCAACTATCTGAGTGTTGTTGTGTGTTAAGTCTTCTCCAAAAGCCTTAGCCTGTAATGGCCTTCCTACATATTTATGCAAAAAAAAATGTGTCACTCCCGATTTCTAATGATAGCTTTATTCTGGAGTATTTTTCTAAGATATAGTTTATCTCCTGTTAAAGCCCCTCAGGGTGAAATGGTGTACATTGGCTTAAATTAATATGAATATTTGGCTTGTGTGAGATCGCCTCCCAGAGGTTACATTAGGTAGTGTTACCTGCAGCTCAGAGAAAAGGGTTTGTTCTGGCTAAGCATTTCTGTACAGAGGTTTATTGTCTGTTTATTTTCCCTGTTGTATTATAATGCAGAATTCTCACAAGGATTTACTCAGTTGTCAGAAAAGTTTGACAAAAGCATCCTCCATTCTAGGACAGGACATCACTTCCCTACATAGATATATGAGTGAAGACATTGACGCGCTTAGTTTCAGTCCTTTTTACTGTATGGACGAGTATTTGAAGAAAAAAGGGATGCTGCATACTCACAAAAAATGAGATGTTTTTTTTTTCAGTTAGGACAGAGGCACTTTTGTAAAGCTAAATCATTAAGACTTAACGGGGGAAAAAAAGCATTTGACTACAGCAACTGCTAAAATGTGCATTTTTATTGCTTTCTATACAATTCTTGGGCGTTGTAAAAGTCTGCCTAAAACATTCTGCGATATCTTTTGCGAAAACAGTAACACCAATATCCTATTTATTTATGTGTGGTTGTTTCCACTAGTAGCACTGTCGGTCACCTTTTCCTACCAAATATGAAATATTTAAGCATCTAGTTGATCTGAGAACCACTTTTAGGGCTGTGGATTTTGTGATTGGCCCTGGATGATTGATACACTGGAACAGACTTAGTGTGAAGTCAGTGTTTTTATTAAGTACCTAAAACTTTGGCCCAAGCCTTTACATGGTGGGAAATTAAACTCATCACGATTTGCACAAAACACCTCCCCCCTCCAGCAGAATCATTAGCGAGTGAATTATACTGACCCTTCATAGTGGGTCAAAATCTACATTTTGAAGATTATAAAGAATTATGTACAGTTATTACTTCTATAAATAAAATTTACGTGTATTAAACGCTGTTTCCTGCATTCGTGCTTTAAAGAAGTGACACCTAAACATGGCTATTGTACATTTTTTCCTCATCCAACACAAAAACATCAAATTTCTTGCAGACCACAGAGTTTAGCCAGCATTTATTTCATATTAGAGATGATGCATTATTTGATTATGACATTTCACGTCCAGATACGGATCTTACAACTGTCTTATAGTACAAGGCATATTGATTTTTATATACTTCTGATGTCTGGAACCCATAAAACCATGTCCTGCCCTGATCTTCAACTGAAAAATGCACTGAAAGTCCCTTTTTAGAAACCTGAGTTACCCTGTATTAGCTATGTCCAGGAATGAGCAATCCAGACTGTAGACCTTCAGCTGAACAGAACCAGTCATCTCAGATTTGCTGAACATCTGTTGTACTTGTACATTTAAATGCATTAGCGACAACATTTGATTCCAAAAATAGAGAGAGAAAGCAGTGACTCATAGCTTGATTAGTTACATAGTTTTTGTTTCAAGTGACCGTTTGTGTTTTAGGAATTAAACGTTAACAGAATCCATCCCAGTTGATCTGAAACATCTCCGACTTTTGGCATCCGTGTCCCATCATTCCTCAAGAAACAACCAGATGAAGTTTGATGTAGCCATGGCAATTTGTTCATGAAAGTAATCTTGTGTGGCCGGCGGAAGCAGCTTCACTGATGAATGTATTGTGTGCGTATTTAGCTGATGTTGCCTCCTTTCAGTGTCTTACATGTGATCTGTCCCAGTTTGGTCATCAGCTGCTTGTCTTTCCACTGAGCTACACACTCGTCTGACACCTTCAGGTCCACCTAAAACAACACAATTATGTACATGTGGTTTATCTCAGTTCAGACTTTTAGGTGAAGTCGTATCTGCTGCAATTTAGTGTATGTCGGAGCAGAGAACATATCAAATGTGGCTCAAACGCACCTGTAGTTTCTCCCACACCTTCTTCTTTGGGTTGAGTTTTTCATCTGGCTTGCCGGTCTCATATCCTTCCACAAAGACTCGATCGCCTGGTGACGAACCCTCGGGAGCGTCCAGAGGCTCCACCCTCCTGGGGTCCCCGTCACTGGAAATCAACCGGACAGATCGGAGGAGTCGTAAAAATTTCATTGAAAGCTACATTACATTTGTCAGAAGAAGAAATGACACTCACATGGAGGCACATAGCAGCATGGCTTGAGATTCGATCCCTCGCATCTTCTGGGGTTTCAGGTTGCACAGCAGCAGCACCGTTCTGTCTTGCAGGTCCTCCTGCGAAACATAAGCTACCAGGCCGCTGACCACCGTCCTTGGCTCTGGCTCTCCCACGTCGATCTTCTCCAGGTAGAGTGAATCAGCGTCCGGATGCTGCAGATGTGAAGGAGAAGGAACCCATGTGAACACAGACAGAAACAGTTCTCGTAACACGATATCATCTCCACACAGCTGATCTGAAAGTAGTTCAGATTAAACAGTAACCAGCTGAACTAACCTTCTCCACACTGATGATCTTGCCCACCCTAATGTCCAGTCTGGACGGGGCCAGCTCATCATTCTCTCCTCCACCTCCACCTCCTCCTCCTGCCTTAGCTCCCTTTCCTCCTGCTTCTGATAACACACACACAAAGCAATGTTAAGTCTCAGCAAAAAGCTACTTCCCAATTTTATGCCAAACTTGTCACGTAGTTGAACACTGACTCATTTTTGAGGGATCAGGATAGGCAGTGTTGGTCAGTTTGCGGAGCTCTGGAGTCTCAAACTTCTTTCTGATTGGTTCTAGTAGCAGATTCAGCGCAGTTTCCACTGAGGCCTTCAGGTCTCCAGGGTGGATCGACTAAAAAGGCGAGAGATTATTCATAGTCAGACCAAGATATACTTCAGTTATAGCTTTCATTTTTCTAAATAAACAAGTTTAGCCATACCTCTTCAGCAAAGTCCTTTTCCACCTCTTCAAACACAGTGTAAACTTTGTCTCCACCCCACTTCGGGTCTCTTTTGATGGAGAACTCTGAAACAATGACACTAATTATCCACTTATTTTATACTCTTTCTACATGTGGACGAAACATCTAAAATCAAAACAGAAAGAGACTAAAGTGGGAGTTTTTTTTTTTACCTCCTCGTAGAGGGAAGAGGACATATTTGACAAAAGAGAGGACTCCATTGTTCTGGATGTTGCCCGGCTCACAGAAAGCTTTCTTTAGCTTCTTCTTCACGTCCTCCTTGGAGTCCAGGAGATCGATCTTTGACTCCTGCAGCCGCAAACAGATAAAGTTAGAATTGGCCGTAGGAGCTACGAAAAGTGTCTACAAAGAAATCACAGCGTTTTTCCTTGACAAGCAACATTTCTGCAGCCCTACCTCTTCTGAAGAGCTCATCTTAGCCCCTGTGAGTCCTGGCACCATCGGGTTCATCAGATGGACACGCTTAGCGTAGCCAAGAGTGGGCAGGTACTGCCAGAAAAAGAAAAAAATGCTAAATTTTAGATCTAATTCAGAAAACAGCTTCCTAAGATCATGTCTCTGTAATGTCAACACTTGAACACCTAAATCTAATCCGTTCTATACGGTTTTGTAGTGAGAATTTTTACTGTCAACCTCCAGTAAACCACTTCAGATAAATAAATTTTTCTTTCAACAAGTTTAACTGTTGTCAATAAAAAGCCAAGTGCTACGAACAAAGCCAGAGATCAGGCCCAGTTAATTTTGATTTCGTATCAAGATGGCATGAAGAACGATCTAAGTCGCGCTGAAAGAGGGGTCATTGTTGGAGCACAGATGGCAGGAGCTTCAGTCGCAAAGACTTCTTCAACTGGCGAGTGTCTCAATAGGAGCGGTAACTAAAGCGGAATCTGCATTTAGATCTATGGGAAAGACATTTGTTAATAAATTCAGAAACTGTGACAGACAATGTACACTTGAGTGCAACGTGTCGGAAAAAAAAGAAGAGCAACTCTGACTGGGACTGCCAATGCGCAAACCTGGTGACATTTACATTAAGGGGGGTATTATTGTGAGTTTGCAGGGCATAGATCCCTCATGAGAACGATGAACTAACATTTGAGACTTTAATGGTACAACAACATACTAGTTTACAGAGATATGGAGCAAAGTAAGTCAGATGAGTAGATGGGCCACGTGAAATGTAAAGCAAAAAAAAAAAAAACAGCACTGAACCCTTGACCCCTACAGTCAGGGGATCCGGTGACTCTGTTTTGCTGTGGAGGTCATTTTCCCGACGTCCCCTGCTGTGAGGCTGCAGTGGACACAAGTCCTCACAGTTTGCCACAGCTAAAGAGAGTCGACCCAGACTAGTGGACAAACATGATAAATGTGCTGCTGTATATCACACCTTCTCTGCCAGAGTGAAGATCTTTCTCTGGTCAACTCCTCCAAACTGGGCGTCCACTTTCAGGTACTCCTCATCCAGAGCCTGAGGACAAACACAATTGTATTTACTGTGACAAATTCTACAATGAACACCTTTATTTTTATTTTCCTATAAACAACTGGATATCAATTACTAACTGAGCTCATGAGGACACACTGGAAATATCTAATACCACTGCTTAGTAGCAGTGCAAAGTTCCTCCTCCATCTAGGACAGTGTTATTACCTGTAGTCCAGGGTACAGCAGACCACTCAGCAGAGGATGCTCCACCTGTTTGACAACCTCAGCTCCAGCCTTCTTAGCATCGTGCTCTGTCATCATGGAGGACAGGCGGTACACATCCAGAGTGTACTCTCTGCACAAACACAAAAAGATGGACCCTCAGTTTTAGAATAGGCTGCAGCCACAAAGTTGTTTTCCGAGAATCTAAAGTTAAAGAAGAGCATGTTAAGTCACTCTCTGGGTACCAACAGTACAACTGACCTGCTGAGCTGGAAGTCAGTTCCTTTGATGAACTTGAGTTTATCCAGAGGCACACCGATGCTTTCCAGCATGGCCTTGATGACCTGCTCGTAGTACTTCACCCTGAGCTCCAGCAGCTCCCAGGGAGCCTTCATGTTGTCCAGGTAGGCATGCAAGTCTGCAAACAGAATTGTGACCTGAGGAAAGGAAGAAGAAACCCAAGTAAGTAACAGCAACATGCACAAGCTTTGGCACCCCTGGTCCAAATATCTGTCAGTGAACAGTTTGAATGAGCAGCAGGTGGTCTGATCTGCAAAAGGTATAAAATAAACATCAAACATTCTTTTCAACATTTTAAGCAAGATCAACATTTTATTTTTGTTTTGTACAATTTTAAAGAGGAAAAAAGCAAAGGAGCAGCAGGCAAACATTTGGCCACCACATGAGATCTGAGTTCCCTGATAACTTCTGGCAAGGTGTCACACCTTAATTAGCTTGTTAGGGTGATGGCCTGTTCACAGTCATTGCTGGGAAAAGCCAGGTGTTGCAGATTTTACAGCTTTATCGACACTCTGACTGACCTTGTCCCAACAATTAAGCATAAGCAGCTGCCAGCATGAAAAGTCTTTAAGCATTTTTAGGTAGCTGTGTCCTGAGTTCATGATGTAATTAAGGAATGCCAGTTAAAAGTGTGGTGGAGGTCAAACTGAGGTCTGCAAGACCAAAAAAACTTTTAGAGAGAACTGTTCATAGGTTTGCAGGAAAGGCAAATCAAAACCCCGTTTGACTGAAAGACCTGAAGAAAGAGTCAACTTTAGGAATGGTGATGCACTGTCCTAAAAAGGATGATCTTGTTCTTGAGTGATGGAAAAATGGAGCTCGAGATGGGCATTAGTGCAGTGTCAGCAGTAACGCAGATGTTGCAGTAAACCGTTGTGATGAAAAGGAAGATGAGCCAGAAGAGGAAGCTCTCGATTTACCAGTTGGGTTATTCAATCTCAAATTATCAGGGGCCTTCTGATCAGATTACCATCAAATATATGTCAGGGCATGACAATTTCCCACTAGAAAAATCCACGATCCCATCAGATCTATGTGTTTGGTCCTGGTCATGTTCTGCTGATGTCATCCTAATAAACTTACGCAACGATAATTCCCAAAGACATGACAAGTCTCCTCCAAACCAAAGCCGACTCACCTCACATCCAGCCTTGAGGAAGTCAGCTATCTTGGACATGGGGACGAAGTAAGCGACATGGGGTTTGCCAGTGGTCGCCGTACCCCAGTACACCCTGGGTTCCTTCTCCTGAAGAATCTGCTTCAGCTTGTCCTCTCCCAGAACCTCCTGCAATACACACAAACAGACACTCATGAGATCGAGCTACATGAGGCCTTTAATAGCCACTATGGACAGGTGTTAGCATGTCTCACCTGCAGGTTCCTGGTGATGAGGTGGAACTTCTCATCTGGACTCAGTTGATCAGCCATGGGGCAGGGCACTCTGAATACAAAGACTGGAATTTAAGTAATGCTGTCATTTCACTTTTGCTTTCATAAAACATAGGAGGTCACATACAGTCGTCCTCAAATGGATTCAAATCCTCCCATTAAAGAAGGAAAAAAACAGCTGTCACTGAAATAAGTTGAAATTGACAAAAGTAATAACAAATTAAAATGTAATGAAAATCATGACATTGCTTTCGAATAGTGGTTCAATAGAAATAATAAAACAAAAACAAAAAAACAAGCAAACAAGCATGATGGGACCCGTAGAGTAATATTTTGTTGAACAACCCTTTGAGCCAATCACTGCAATCAAGTGTTTTCTGTAACTCTCAATCAGACTTCTGCACCTGTTGACAGGTATTTAGATTCTGGCCCACTGCTCATCAGCAAAGTGCTGTAATGTGTGCGGGACAGTTTTTTTATTTATTTTTTTAATTATTCTTTTCAAACACAATTCAAAAGCAATGTCTCAGTTCACTAAATTATAATTTTGCTAATTTTTATTTATTGTTACTTTTCTCAGTTTGTAGTTATATTTCCCGCGTTAAACATTAACTGCAGCTTTATTTGTTCTGTTTTTTGTTTTGACTATATGCCGAAAATCCCCAAAGATTAGTAGTTCATTCAGGTTTAAGCCGTGCAATATGGAAAGCTAACAACCGGGAATGATGACGTTTCCGTTTGATTTGGACATGAAGCTTTGAATGAATGATTCTGAAACACGGAACATCTTTTTTTCTCGATATGTCAGGCATAAACCATTAAGTCAACTTTAAGACAAAATGCTAGCTACTATAGCGGACAGACAACCTCCATGAATGAAGCAGCCAGCTAGGACCGTGTAGCTACTAGTTAGCTACAACACCATGTGCAGCTAAAGCTCCAGAGCCCCTGTGATGTATCTGCCTCAAACTGCTTAGCTACATCACCTAGGGGCTAAACTTTTTCGTTTACCTCACGTTCTACCTTAAAGCCACAACGTAAAAGCAGCTGGCTTACCTCGGTACTTCTTGCAGTGAGACGTGGGGCAGAGTAACCGGTTCAGAGAGGCTGTCAGTGTGTTGCATCAGCGACAGCCTCGACTCTGCTATCGACTCACACCAACGCCAGGCGGAAGCAATCGAGTACGGAGCCCATCGATCCGTCACCACCAGACATGCGTGTGTGTGAAGATAAAGATGCTACGTGAAGAAAAATTCGCCGAAAAACGTCTTATTTTCGAGACATCACGACAAAAAAAACAAAAAAACAAGCGATCAACTCTCCCAGTTTTTGTTTCATGTCGATAGGCTACATAAAACCGGAGATACAGTCGTCCTCTTCATACCCTTCCATTAAAGAAAAGACAAAATTCACAATAGTCTCTCAAATAACTAGAAATTGAAAAAAGTAATAATAAATAAAAATTTGCTAAATTATAATTTAGTGAAATAAGACATTGCTTTTGAATTGTGGGTGAACAGAATAATAATAATAAATAAAATTTTAAAAAATCTGCCCTGACAAATTAGAGCACTTTGCTGATGAGCAGTGGGCCAAAATCTAAATACCTGTCAACAGGTCTGATTGGGAGTTACAGAAAACACTTGATTGCAGTGATTGGCTCAAAGGGTTGTTCAAGTAAATATTAGTTTACGGGTCCCATCATGCTTGTTGTTTTTTGTTGTTGTTGTTTTTGTTTTAATATTTCTGTTGAACCACAATTCAAAGGGAATGTCATGATCTTCATTATTTTTTATTTATTATTACTTTTGTCAGTTTCAACTTATTTCAGTGACAGCTGTTTTTTCCCCCCATACATTTAAGGACGACTGTATGATGTTTTGCGTAGAAAAAAAACCCGTGTATAACATAAGCATATGAAATATAGGTCGCATTTCTTTCAACATCTCTGTTATTTTTTGTGACGGATTTTTGTTCCGGACAAAGCGAAAGTGAAAGAAAGTCCTTGGAAGAACAGGTCCTGCCATGTTGCTTTCTGCCTCATTCTGAACAGAAACTATTTTTAGGGGTGGCATATATACAAACAGAAAGAAAGCCACACCTGCTTTGTATATTCGTAGCAAATATGTGTGTTTAGTTTGATTTTATATTAAAGTTACCTTTTCAAATTCATATCTGCAACCTATGGTTACATTTTCAACTTTCAAAATGCTTCATTAAGTATGTTTGTGGTTTTTGATTTAAATAAAGTGTTTTTTCAAAACAGATTTTGTATTTTCTGTATGTTTTTGAGTCCAAAATGTTAATATAGTTGGTTAAACTGACAAAATAATAATCAGATAGTATAGGTGATGTGCTGAGAAAAAAAAAGATACCAAACATGGGCACGGTAAACATGTTTCTATGTGGTATATTAAGACAAAACTAAAGTATGCAAAAACAGCCAAACCAGGCCAAGACCTCTAGAGGGTTAATATAGTCTGTATCCATGTCAATATCATCTACAGACAGCAAAATGAAACATCCATCCATCCATTATCTATACACTGCTTAATCCTCACTATCCCAGCTGACTCAGGGCAAAGGCAGGGGACACCCTGGACAGGTCACCAGTCTATCACAGAGCTACACAGACAAACAGAACCAAGCACACTCACATTCACACAAAATGAAACATGCTGGCTAAAATAAAAAACACATATTTTTCCAGTTCGCTGAGAGGATTCAACACTATGT
>NW_007578240.1:310841-313289 GCF_000690725.1 Stegastes partitus
AATAGTCATAAAAGTAATAGTAGTTTTATTTGCAGTTCATTTACTGCAGAAGTTTCTATTTTTGCTTTTGTGTGTTTTAATAATAGACCCCAACACTAGATGGCAGTAGTTCACTGTGAATAATCTCTCTGTAAGTGTGGCCTTTGTAAACTGTCCAAATATCAACTGAGAATTTAAATTAGCAAATGTAATAACACATAAATGACTACAAATAATGCAATGATTGAGAGTTTTTTTTAAAAAGTGATTTCTGTTGTATATTTTGTGTCCTTCAGGGTCAGCCCAGGTCCAATCTGTTGTTCAAGTTGAACAACAGATGATATCTACTGGTACTAATGGCACATGTTCCGTCATCCATCCCAGCTTAAACTACTACAAGGAGAAGACAAGACGAACTGGACATTAAGACCAACAGAGACACTGAAATGGTTTGTGTGAATTACCTTTCTGCAAATTAAATCAATTGAGGAATTATACTCTTGCATTGTTTTCTATTGTTGCCTTTAGTGCAGCATTGATATCCTGCCTTACTCGTCTTGTTATAGCCCTTGCCATAATTTACTTCAATTAGCAAGACATTTACTGTGATATGTGTTGAATTATTATTAAACCTCTTTGCATGTCCGATTTTGTGGGCGTACGAATGAGTCCACGTCACCATTTTGGCACATCAATATAGCAAAAAAATGGGACCTTGACTCACAATATTTTCCACACTTTAAATTTTAGTGACATTGAAGCCCTCAGTCATTGGTAAAATATCAACCAAAGACATTATTTGTAGTTAAAATATGGATGCATTCTTATATATTCCAGGAAGGGACTTTCTGGGGTCCCAGTACCAGCTTTGTTTAAAAATGTTGCAGTTTTATCATTTTCCAAGAGCCAATAATTCAAAATGTGGCCTCTGCTGGATCCATTTGATCCATCCATCCATCCATNTCCTCCAACGTTTGTCTAACTCTATAGAGCAGATGCTTTCTCCTCCGTCTCCATCATCACCCTCCACACAAAAGCCTTCACTGAGTGATCACTGTTATTACAGCAGTAAATGTGTCATGACCTGACAACACACAGCCTAAGTCATCATTAGTGAAGTGAAAGGCTGACTATATAATTACAATAGAAATACAATTACAGGTCTTTATAAGGACCAAGCTCTAACCCCTCCTGATACAGACACACTGATGTCCAAATGTCATGTTTTATTCAGTCAGTCTGAGTGTTTGATGTCTAAATAAGCGTCTAATTACAAGACAAGAGCACATTAAACCAGAACAACAGTTTGTGAGCTGCTATCAGTGTCTGTATTTGAGTCCGTCCTTCAGAGTCAAAGCTCGGGCTCCAGCCGGGGCAGCACCGGGAGGATGAGGTTCCCAAACGACGAGTCCTGGGTGATGAAGAAGCCGGACGAGTGGACGTGGGCGTGCTGCAGGGCGGCCTTCTGCTGGGCGGCGATGTGCTGCTGCTCGGCGCTGTCCCTCACCTCCTTCAGGCTGGGTCTGGACGACAGAGGGATGTTGGCTCCGGGACTGTTCATGGACTGGCTCTGCAGCAGCCGCCGCTTCTCCTTGTCCAGCTCCGCCAGGATGGCCACCCGGGTCTTGTTCTGGAAGCCTGGTCCGGGTGGGTTGGCGGCCATGTTAGCTTAGCTGTTAGCTTAGCAACTCGCACACAGCGGGCTCACAAGTCCATGAGGCGGGTAAAGGCGGCTGCTAGCTTGTTCACGGCGTGTTTTGTTAGTCCGGGTTGTTGTCGGTGCCGTGGACACCCGAGAGACACGAAAAAGTCCTGAACTGAGTGGTGGGAGTCCTGCGTCGCTTTGGGCTCACTGTTGTTAGCAACACAACTGATCTGCTGTAGGCAGGAGAGCTTGGCCTTCAAAATAAAAGCACACGAAATTCAAAACAACCGTTTACTTTTTAGTGTAACACAAATAAGAGCTCAAACTTGTGATTTATATTGTTCCAAATATTTTAGACACTTTGAATAAAAATTAAAACTGACAATTCACTCACAAATCAACATTTAGAAAATACTCCATTGTATAAAAAAAAGATAAAAAAGTGAAATACTTGGAGCTGACCTATTACATTCATCAAATGGTGGAATGTAATTAATTACATTTACTCAAGTACTACACAAGAGTACAATTTGAGGAACTTTTAGTCTACTTGAGTATTTTGTTTTCAGACTAATTTATATTTTCACTCCACTAGTTTTAAGGGAGAAATATTGGACTTGTTACTTCACTACATGTAGTTTGTTAAAATATTTTCATTATGATAAATCATAACATTGAGCCTAGAATTTTTGGGGGGATCTTTCACACTTTCACAAGCCTTTAAAAAAAAAATTTAGCTTGTAAATATTGAATGTTGAAAAGGACACAAGTCAGCAACACCAGAGGGTGGCAGTTCACTATGAGCAATGCTTTCTAAATAAATG
>NW_007578240.1:315237-339340 GCF_000690725.1 Stegastes partitus
GTGTATTTTTCACAAGTCCCCAACACTAGATGGCAGTGGTTCACTATGAATAATGGTGTCTGTAAAAACGTAGTGTTCGCAGACTGTCAGGAAAAGATCAATGGACAGTTTGATATATATATGTGTGTATATATATAATCATTAATCTGAGGAGTTTTTTTATTGGTATGTAAAATGATACATATAAAGGTCTATTTAAATGCACATTTTTCATCTAGTTTACTCAATAAATATTACTGCTGCTCTTGATACTGTTGAGCATAGCTGTAGATGTTTCACAGGCAGCGTTTGTAAGAAGCTACATAAATATCAACACATGTATCAATATCTTTCTTCTGTAAGCATTTAGCTATAGTTGATTATCCATGATTAAGTCACCAGCATTTATAAAGCACATTTAAAGTCAAAATGCTTTGATGTTTTAGTTTAAATGTGTTTGAAGTGATATAGTGTGGATTTACCTCTGTCATTTAAATGTTGATTAAAACTATGCAAAAAATGAGATGACATAACTGCACCTGCAGTATTATTAGTTATACACATTAAGCTGACCTAGAACTTAAGCTATGATCCTACAAAAATATACATTAAAAAGCCAAACAATAAAGGATTCCTTGGCTCTCCTATGAACACACTGTGCTTTTGTTTTCATGTTTATATGAGGGTTAAATCTCTGCACTTTTGTCTCTGATAAAACTGACTCAATCTTGCAATAAAAAGTAGTTTCAATAAAAGAAAAGTGTTGACAGCTTGTTCACAGTACACTTATCAATTAGTATTTATTAACATCTTTTTCCATCACAACATTTTTCTTAAATAACTACAGTACAGTGTACATACGTTCATTTCAATTGGAGCCACAAATATCAAAGATATTTACAGGTTTACATGTACAATATATACACATATGCACAGGAGGCATGTACACAAGGCTTCTGTGTGCCCCTGTGGGGTTAAAGCTCACACATTTGGCTACAGCCTCAGGGTCATGAAGGGACGTTCACAAACAAATCCATAAAAGACAAGACACAAAAGACCAAATAAAACGGGATGAGATTTACAGGATGTACAATTATTACAGGTTAAGTGAGTGACAATGAAACCATGTTGGCATGTACAGTATCCTCTACTAGGGATATAAACAAGGGGAGAGAGAGAAAAAAAAAGCTTCACATCGGCAACTCAGTTGTCAGAAACAACATGGCAAAGATGTAACAGTATGTATAACATATGACACTGCATGTACACGTTTCCATATCAATAGATATGAAAGATGTCAATCCTCATTCTTATGACAGGGATTGAGATGATCACAAAGCATCCTGGTTATTTCTTCAATAAACACACATATGTACAAAAGAAAATAAACATCCAGGAAACACCCAACTACAACAAGTTCACTTCTCCATCTTTCTTTTTTTTTTTTTTACCATTATGTGCTTCCCTTTTTTTAAATGCACATAGAGCAAAGACAGTAGCAACATGCATTAAAAGGCGTGTTAATGTTATAAAATTTGATTCCCACCCCATTTTCCTCACTTAGAAACTTCTGAGTTCAGTTGGAAAAACCTTACAGGCCTTAAATAGGTTTAAATACTGCATGAAGCGTGACTTTCTGGCACACATTAATTAAAAAAAAAAAAGAGTAAAAATCAAAACTAATAAATATTTAAATAATGTAATTACTAAATTAGAACCAGCTGTTGCCAGCATTTTAATCTGTATTAGGGAAATATAGCAATTAGAGAAGAGACGCTGTTCTTGTAGTAGCTGTCCTATAAATAATAGTATCGTAAATAATGCAAACGTTGGAGAAACATTGCAGTGATGAGTGCAAACTAGCTGCTTTTACTATTGTAGTGGTTTATATACTATGGCGAGGAACTAAATCGAGCCCTTCAGAGCATGTCTGTTACTGTTTGGCTACTAGTTCCAACATCACATTATTACGGCTTCGTCCTAAACAGACACGAAGCCAGTGTGGATGGGAATGAGATGGAGACAGATTGGCTGGCAGGTTTCTGTAAACTACTCGTAGAAACTGTAAAACTACAACACATTTAAACGTGTTCAAATCACACGCCAAGTCAATGACTCGAGAGCAAGTGGCTGACGCTCTGTCAGTTTGGATTTTAACCCCCAAAATGGGGCAGAAATTAAGGCGCTATCGCTGTTCAAGTTTCTCACAATTTTATATGTCAGAAGTATAACGTTGTACTCAAAAGCAGTGTTCACGGTCATTAATGTTCCATGTGGTATGTACAAGGATGGAAACTGCTCAGCTCCAGCGAGTAGCACCAATGGTCTGCTGACAAGCTCCCAACACATTTCATGGTTTTGTGCAATTTCAATTTCAATTGAGACCAATCTGTACAAAAAGGATTTTTCCACAGTACTCAAAAGTATAGTTATAAAAAAGTAAGGCTTTTGAGATCTGACTTTACAAAAGAAAAAAACAGTGACTGTCATGCCAGGGAAAATGCACAAGGTAGGATGGGTGTCTTTACAAAGACCTCAGCGTGGCCGAAACAACTACACTTTTGAGTCAATCAAGTTTAGTTGGTGGAGCAGCAGCAGTGTGACTGGACAAGGCAGTGTCTGTACGAGTCGACAGGCCCAGGTCCGTTGGTCCCGCCCAGTGCAAAATGCCAGTAGATCACCCGATTGGTCCGCGGGTCTTCTAAAGTGTGCTACACAGCGTTGGCCGCTTCTGTTGAGTCAGTTTCTGAATCCGACTCGTTTTCCCTGCGAGAACACAAGAGACTTCAGTTGGAGTTTTATCCTTCACAGATGCACACAGACACAAACGCTTTAGTCCTTCACAGCCTTACCTCTGTTCTTGTAGCAGTTTGCGGTTGCCTTGCCTCCTCTCCTCATCGATTGGATAGAAGTACAAAATACAGAGGCCAATTATGATGAGCGCGATGGGGGCGGCTGAAACCAGCACTTTCAGAGTTACGTCCACTTCCTCTGGCTGAGAGCAGCCTCGACTGATGTAGCCTGCAAAGCTACAAGGAAAAACAGAATTATCAAACAGAAAATAAACTTGGAGACTAATGTGCATGAAGTACTTGACATTTTAGAAATTGCAAAGCACTATGTAGAGATCTAACATTCATTATATTTTTAGTACAGAAGAGATGTTGATGTGAAGAAGAAAATAAAATCGCTGATCAAAAGGCACTCGTGCAGTCAGTCATGTGATGCACGCACACAGCACAGTCACACACACTTCAGCCTTACTGTATTAAATCTAATGGAAGTGAAAGGAATTCCTTGCTTTGATGTGGGATTTAGGTGCCGAGAGATTTGACTTAGCTTTAGGTAGACTTTAATATTTTGACTGAATCACTGTTTTGTTTTGTTTTTTTAATTTACAGTACATGTTGTGCGTATGTGAGTTCTTACTCTAAACTGAGAGTGGAAATTCCCAGGGAGACTCCAGATGCAAACTTGGTGAAGAAAACGTAGAAGGAATAGAAGAGAGCTTCGTGGCCGGTGGAGTCAGGGTTTTGCACTTGGAAATCGTCAACAACATCAGGCAGCATGGACCTGAAACAACAAAATGTTAGTTAGAATTAATCACATATGAAAAAAAGAAAAAAACAAGAAAACCAGATGGAGAGTCAGCAGGGGTCGTACCAGGGCAGCAAGAAGGCTGCAGCCACTCCAACTCCAGCAAAGAAGGAAACGATGTAGGTGACAATCAGGTTACTCTTCAGACACACCACCAGGATCATGAAGGGAACCACAGACTGGAGAGAACACATTTAGATGTCAACACATTGAAAGATTTACTTCCAGAAACAAGCCTCTTAATGATGCTACGGCAGTTTTCCAGAACTCCTAGACTAACATTTCATTCCTGCCAATGTTGCAGGCTTCATAAGATTTGGACAAGATTGCGAGCCTTACCAAGGTGCCAGTGTAAACTGCCGTCTTTTTCCCAAAGCGAGTCAGAAACCACTGCCAGAAGGGGATGGCCAGAGTAGCAGAGAGCTGAGAGGGGAAAAAACATTTCAAGTTTGGTTAACCAGCTGTTTTGCCAAAACTCTAATGAGTTCCTGTAAATTTCACAAAAGACCCTCTGTAACAGGTTAATGCAGCCTCTCTGTTACATAACAGGAAAGAAGCACAATATTAGAAACATTCTTAAAATGCTTCGGCCTGAGTTTGACAGGACATGAAAGTGGTGATGCACAAGAACTTTGACCTCTCTTATCTGCCAAACACAACAGTGACTATGGAAGACAATATGGCCTCTGCAGCTCTTCCCAAAACAAATTTGAGCTCAATGTAATGCAGAATTCCATAGAGGTAATGGTCTGACTCTGCAGGAGGGAGCAGAGGGAGTGCTCAGATCCATTGGGCCTCTGACCCCTGCATGTTTGGCTAAGGTGAAAATGACACAAAGCCATTGTGCAACAGTGTTTTTCCACATTTGCTTATGGATACAAGCGAAATACTAAACTGAAAGACAAACCGCCCACACATCACTTCCGTCTCCCTGCAGTCATCTGTGTTACAATCACATCGTTCTGTGGCTTTCACAGCTGTTTCATGTGGTGTCGTACCAGGAGTAAACATGCATCCTAATTCTATTTCCGTTCTATTTTCATGTGGAAGATTTCTTTTTTTTTTTTTTTTACATATATTATCTTGAAGCAGCACGTGCACTTGATATCAGTTCATTTTCAAAATCCAAAGTCCATGGCAGTTTCCTGCAGGCACCTCCCTCAGCCCCATGAGCCTTATCAGCCCCTTCCTTCGAAATCAAACATTATTATCATTTAATAGGTTTTATCTTCTAAACACACCTCGTAAAGCATGTTGTTCACAACTGAAATCACTGTTTTCCTGCTTAATGAAACTGAGCAGCACAACATGGCCAAACACTGCCCAGTTCTTGAAAATTAGCTAATTTGCTGCGCATCAAGGCTGGAGAACAATGTTCTGTACAGCATGCTTCCTGCAACGTGCCTCACAGCAGCAAAAAGGACACACAAGGTTCTTTTTGTTTGTCCCTTATTAATGAACTCCGCGCTGCTCTCATACAATGTTTCATTAGATTTGACCTTTGCTGTTTTGATCCAGCAACTGACAACCGGTCTGAGACACAGGTCCTTATATAAGACCTGTAATTTGATTTGTCTAACTTATCTTAGCTCTAATAAGATCTGAACAGCTCAGATTAGTCTGACATCGCACCATATTACTGAAGGTGAGAATCAGATCTCTTTCTGCTCATTATGGGAAAGTGCATGAGGGGCAGTTTCTCTCTCTCTCTCAAAAAAAAAAATCATTTCACTAAATAAATGTACTTCAAAAAAGGTCACTGCCTTGCCTCTATAATCCTTTCCATAAAGTAAAGGCTCAAAGCATGTAATCTTTTCAACCTCGCTAACCTGTACTTCGTCGGTCGGCACAGTTGTACTGTGTGAGAGCCGAGCACATCTATGGATTAATTGGCTTTAATACCTGTCAGGATCTGAGGGCCGAGGGATTCTTTGATTTTAAAGTTTTTTCTAGCTGATGTGAAAGGGAGGCTGTGACATGAAAGGAGAAGTGAATGTGGCTCCACTACTGTCTGTGGGAATGCGATGGCATTCAGGCAGACCAGTCAGAGTGGACACACATCATGGAAGGAGTCACCCAGGAGCCTTGCTTTATAACAGAGTACAGAGCGGCCTTGTAATTGAAGACAATTTATGTGTTCGCCTTGGGAGGGAAAGCCTTTGTCTGCACTCTGAAGTCGTAACTTGTTCCACACAAATGGGCGGCTTCATATGCCGAGGGAAATGTAGTCTTTGCTATGGGAACAGTGTCACCTATCTGTGTTTGTTTGGAATCACCACCTGTGGATGTGTGTGTGTGGGTGTGCTCACCATGATGACCAGCAGAATATTCTGGAAGTCGTTTCTGAAACCCAGCGTGGAGCTGCAGAACAGAGCAAAGTTTCCCTCCAGGAGCTGCAGGGTAAAACAAAGAGGCTCACTCAGTCATATTTACTGCCTAAACAAACAAACACAAACACTTTGGGCCAACTTTGGAGATGCCAAGTAAATTCTGGCGAGGAGCAGAAACCAGTGACAGACTCCCAACTTTAAACATAAAAAGAACCGGTTGAACTAAAGCCCTTTTCAGACATGGCATACACGACATTGCTGTCTTCATCACTCTGCTGTAGTGACAGCATTCTAATTAGCAGTACATCAAGGTCCAAGGAGCTACTTATAAACAAAAGATAAAACCTAAACTAATAGAAAGCTTTTCAACATGGAGACAGCATCGATCAGATCTAACAGCAGGTCACTTCTCTTCACTTCGGACAGGTGAGCTGTCACAGAGTCATAGTTTACCAGCTTGGATATAGCTCAACCTGAGGTCCACTGCCAAATAATTAAACAATAGCTCATACAGTCTGATCATTTTACTACAGTCTAATTATTTTTCCGTCATATCAAGTGTTGTATTGCGGAGATGTTTCCATCACACAGTCCCATCAGCAGCCTTAATATGACGCACATGTTCACATCACCAAATAAAGATAACCTTGCTAATAATAAAGTACCAACACCAATTATGTTGGCATATTTACTGCTTATCTGTGAATGGGACTGCATGCACCTTAGGCTGGTGCTGTGTCAGGTGATATGAACATGCTGCTAGTTTCGACCTAGTAACAGTTCCATTGCAACTTTCATGTAAGAGTGACCAGGGTGAAGCTGACATGTTCAGAGAGTGTCAGATGAAAAGAAAGGAGTTTGTCTGAAAGGGGCGTTTAGCAACCAAAAAGCAAACATGGAGCAAATAGAGTTAGCAAAAAATGACAAACATAGTGTACATAAACTAATCCAGACTACAGAATAAATAGTGTGTGTGTCTCTTATACGCACCATGAAAGCCAGTGAGGTAAAGAGGAAGACCATGACGAGTTTAGCGTATGGCCCATGCCCCATCACCAGCTTAATCCCTTGGAAGAAGGACATGGGCTCTGACCTGGGACGACAAGACTCTGGAAGGAAGAAAAATGAGAAGAATTAACTAAATTAGATCCACTTGAATACATCTCAGAATCTTTTGATGTCCCCTTCCCTGGGTTTTCAGTTTATTTTTCATGAGTAACTGCCTTTTAAGCTCATCCTTTACAGGATAAAAAGTGTCTTATTAGACCAATCACCAGTCACAAGGCTTCGAATTTAACCAAAGCCTGTGTGCTCTCACAGACTGTCAGCCCACAGTCAGACCATAGTACACAGCTGTAACTGTGCATCCCTATTGGACGAGAGTAGAAACACTACTAACAGCTCCGTCACATGATAGACATTTGTTTATCTGCGACCAATAAGGAAGCTGAAATAGGGTAACTTTTCAGGGTCTTATTTTTTTTTTTAGCTTTCACTGACTTGGGCTGTTTAAAAAAGCTTAAATTAGGTACTTAAGGGATGAGAGGATGGAGTCAGTTTGGCTGAAAGATAAAAGTCTCACCTTTTTGTTCTCTCACACCGCAGAATAAAACAATAGCACAGATGATGTAAACCAAGCAGATGACACCAGATGCAATCATGTAGGCCGCTCTCTGTGAGGGGGGGTAGAGAAAGGCAACAGTTAGCAAACACCATTTGTTTTTTAAAGTCCTACTTCCTCCCATCAGCTCTTGTTGTTTGAATAGTAATTCAAACATCTACAAGGAATGACAATTAGCTTTCACTTGTCAAACACAGGATTAATAAATGAACTTGTTTACCGTGTGCTCCAGGGAGATGACAGGTTCTGATTCATTGAGTCCAGACGAGGAGTTGCTCAGGTCTGCCAAGATGTCACCGGGTCCTGGGAGGCAGGGAGCGTTCGCCATGCCTACTATCTGACCCTGGATAGCTGTACCGAGCACAGTGCCCAAAACCTCCACCGTCATCCCTGGTGAGAAGACAGATCAGAGAAGTTTAGCAAAGAGGTGACATACCCAATGTCTGTCTGCTATAAGATTATTCTAGGAGATAAGTTTTTTTTTTTTTTTTTCCTGTGATACTTACTGTATGCAGTGGCAGAGTCTCTCTCCTTCTGCTCTGAGCTGATGAACATGGTGAGGGCAGAATATGGCACATGGAAGCACTGATGGTAAAGAAAATGAGCAACAAGGTGAGAAAAGTGTTCCAATTTTGGTCATGCAGACAAGTAAAGACAAAACAAATGATCAACATTTTGGTCAATTTAATTGGGCTCTTTCACCGAGGTAGTGGTGAGGATTGTCCTCCCATTTCTTTACAGTAAATATGAGGCCATCATTAACGGCTGGTCAGCGTAGCTTAGCAGAAAGACAGGAAAAAGGGAAATGGCAAGTCTTGTTCTGTCTAGAGGCAACAGTCCATTTACCACCATCCCTAAAACTCACTAATTGACACTCTCTTCTGTGTATTTTGTGCAAAAAAGCTGTTGCCAGTAAACCAGCAGGAACATGAGGCAGTTACTGTCCACTGTCAAGAAAGAATCTATCAAATGACCCTGAGAAGGACAAAAATGTTCTTTTCACACATCAGTTTCTGTGTGGATTACACAAAAAGATATTACTACTGTCTGATTTATTAGTGAGCTTTAAAAGTGTAAAAGGTTCTTTGCATGTATGACTAAAATCCACTAAGGTAGTGCAAATAGTAGGACCATAGTACTACTTTGCCATGACCCTGCGTTGCATGTGTGGAACAAGGGAGTGTTCATTTGGAGTGTTCTTGTGCAATACTCACAGTTTGAAGAGACTGGAAGAGGCAGTAGAAGAAGAGGTACCAGATGACTTTGCCATTCTCAAAAGGAGGGACGTACCATATGAGGAAATAAGAAAGCACAGCCAGAGGGGTTGAAAGCAGGATCCTACAGATGGACAGGATGGACAAGAGGGGGCAAGAGAGGGGGAGAGGAATGAGGAGAGAGGACAACAACATCAGTGGACGAAAACGTGATCTATTCAGGCGTGAAATCTCTCTCACTCTGTAAACAATTACCAGTCTTCACAACTATAGGGGCCCCTCATTACATAACACTGTGTGTGTTTTTTTAAACTGTCTTTCTATCCGCCATGACAACTGCTCCTCAGCTGTGTTTCACTTTGACTGTCTGACAATGATTGTCATTATTAGGGCACCGAGTTCTTGGTGTTCCCACACATGATACAAGTTGCACTTCAAGTATGTTCAGATCCGAGTGTTATGGACGGATATACCTCTGGGGAATGTTGCCAGACAACAGCACACTTGCTTAATTTTAAAGATGACTAATTCACCCCAATGATGCACAATCAGGTGACTGTCTAACATCCTGCAAATTCACATCATGAGGAAAAAATTCTAAAACTTCCTTTAGTCACTGCCTTTCCTCTGGAAACCTACTTCCTGTGGTGAGATCAACTCTCTCCAATCAGATGCAAGAATGTGAGTGCAGCCACACTTCTGCCGTGCTGGATAAAAAAAATTTGGCTTGTGGAAGCGGAAACAGCTCAGAGCATCCTGCTTTGTCGATCTATGCCGTACAGGAAACGTTCGAGCCTTATCTTCCAGGATATGAAGTCATGCACACATCACAATGAGAAGCAAAAGCATGCAATTGTTGTATATAAGCACAATAACGCAACGTCTGTCCAAGGCACAAACTAATATCCAATCAAACTGCTCAGCTTCGCTTATGACTCATTGCCAATCAACTTAAACAGATTTCTCGTAAAATACTGACGTACTTCACAGAGAGAGAGCTGTCAGGAGGAGCAGCATTTAGGCTGCTCTCTCACGCATGTGATGTCATTAACTGTACACTTGTGTGAAGTCACAGTGGGAGTGGTGGGCAAGTTAAAGCACATGTTTTATCTGACGATGACAGTACACTTAGGAGTGCATTTACTTATTGACAATCTCCTCTGTGCTACATGAGACCAACACATCTCACACATCAATAAATGCCTTTTATTTATTTACATATCTCACAACATAGATGGATCAATAATGAGAAGAAAAAGCACAACAAGTGAATCTCTACACATTACCTTGCTTTGTTTGTTTTTTTGTTTTTTTTAAACAGGCTTCCTGAGAAGTCCCATCTTTTCAGTGTTTGGAGGCTAAACTAAGACTTGCAGTGACACAGCAGGCCATATAAGTACTGACCTGAACTTCCCTCCTGGAATTAAATTTAAATCTCCTCTGAAATAGCTGTGCTGACTAAGGAGGGCTGATTTTATCTGTGCAAGTTAACTTAGCAGGTGTCAGCTTTTAGTCTGACATCTATTAACTGTGAAAACGTGTTCTATGAGCCGAGAGCGATATGTAAAGTCTTTTTTCTTGTTTTGGCAGACATTGTTGGGCTGGGCGGGTGAACACACAGCTGTTAATAAAAGAAGAAACTGGCAACACATTTTGATTCTTAGGCCTTGACTTCATGGTTTCATGCACTGACCAAAAAAAGACCTCAGTAAAATTAAAAACTAAACTGTGCTCTACATGAAACTCTTTAAAATCACTAAATCAAATACCACCCCAATGTTCTAAATTCATTTCAGACAAGACAAGTGTTCGGTATCTGTTTTATATTTTTAGGAAGTAATAGAAAATCCAATGTCTGTCACTTGTGGCTCTGCGGTATGGAGCCAGTGATACATGAACTGCAGTAACCTCCTGGATTCCTCAGCCACTCTTTAAAAATCTCACAGGGCCCTGCACAGCTGAGAGCTGACACGCCATTGGCTAAGACAGGTGGTGTGTTGTGGGATAGACCAATGAGAAGCTAGCATGCATGCAGTCACCCTCCCCCCACTACCTAAACACAGAGCTTTTAAGATGGAACGCTGCGCCCGCCTTTGTCCAGCTTCCTCCCAGCCCTCATGTGCAGCACTCATCTGCTTGCATCTTTACGTCTGAACTGACCGTAATGTGACTGAACATGCCAACCATTCCTGTCCTCCTCCTCCTACAGCCCCAGCGTACATCCCATCTCCGACGACAAATGGAGGAGATATATCTCACTTAGCACAAGCAGCCTCCTGCATGACCCACTTTTGAAATTCAGACATCAGCATCTCGATGTGGGCTGCAAATTACAATAATGAGCTGCAGACTATTTCTCTTCAGTATATTAGTCCAATTGTTGCAATTCAATGTGATTTTATGTACAAGTGTATCAAAAGTATGAATGAAATGATAACTTTTTGGGTAGAAATCATAAGTCTATAACATACTGATGTTCAGTGACTACAAGTGTAGAATTGGTCCTTTGTTGTAAAACCAGTTACTTCTCTGCAACTGCAGCACGATTTTACAACCAGAGAGGTATATTTTCAGCATTCTCAGGAATTGCTTAACATTTTCTGAACAGGAGATATCCTTTGTGTTCTAAATTAATTATGCAGGTGTTCTTGTGGTATGAACACCCAATGGAACATTCACATGGGAAACTGAGGGGAAGACCACACAGGACCTTTATCTCCCATTTGTGTCCTGTTGTACCCATGAGATTATGTTTTCAATCAAACAGGCAAGTGAGTAAATGTGCTGGTGGAGCACTGAGCCCTGCACCTCCCTGTGCTGCTCATTATAAAGATGCCTCAGTGGGGTGAGGCATCTACCTCAAATGTTATTCCCTTTCTCTTTGACACCCTTTTACGCCACTGGCCCATTTCCATTCTAAATCATGCTATTAGGCACTGAATGTACTAACAGGACAGTAGCTTTAAAACCTCGTCTGTGCTGACAGCAGCCTGGCAACCACTTCTATAACTAGCGGCTCCACTGACACCTTACACCGCAAGTTGCTCACGTAACAGTATGAATTCTAACCCCTCAGACATGGGTCAAGATGGTCTGCACTTTTTGACAATGCAGGAAAGACAGTTTAAAAGTCATACAATATTCATGCTCAAATGGTGAAATAAACCCATGCAGGACGCTCAGAGATGGAATAACGTAGGGGATATAGAAAAAGAAAAAGGGTCGGTAACCTTTCTATAAAAAAGGCCTGAAGCATCACAGGCCTCCCACTCCCTCAGCCTGGCCGTCACACATAGACAAAGATTCAAGCTAATAGCATAGAGAGATTCAAGTATCTGAACAGAAAGTTCTCCTGAAAAATGCTTTGTGTGCTGCCTGTATGAGGAAGCCTTGGAAGCAGGCAGGTGTTGTATTTGTCAATGCCATGTGAAAGGCCTTGCTGTGGGATATGTGCAAGAATAATACCTGCAGGGACTTCCTTTATTTGTGTTTTGGCTTTAGGTGTTCAATCTGAATATATCTAATCGAAGCATTTTTCAGTAGATTATTCCATGTCCTGTATGCATAGCAGCAGTTAAGAGTGGGTGTGTGTGTGTGAGAGAGAGAGTGGGGAGTATGAGTGGACGCACACGCATGTGTGAGCAATGAGGAAGTGGTACAATGGTGATTGCATCAGCATGACCCCTAGTAACCTCTCCTGGGAAGATGCTGGCTTTTCCAATGCAGTCAGAGCACTTAGCCCCGCCTCCAAACACTGACACAAGTACAGCATGATGTTGGAAATCTTCCACTCTGAGCTCTGACTCACTGAGGGCAACGGAACCCCCCATTAAGTGATTTAATTACTTAACTGGGCTTTATCAACAAAGTCAAGTCAAAGATGTGACAATTACAGCTAGGGGTGGAGATAATTACCCAGATTTGTCAAAAAAAAAAAAAAAAAACACAACAAAAGCTCTAAAGTGCTGATCTAGCTGCTAAATATATCAGGTCAAACTGTATCATACAGACTGTAGCTCACTGAATGAGGCTGGGAATGAAACATACCAGGGCAGCATGCGTCCAAAACGTGTCCATGGGCTCCGGGAGACCAGGAAGCCCACTGTGGGGTCCGTTACGGCGTCCCAAGCTCGGCCAACAAACAAGATGATGGAGGCATAGAAGGGATCCAACTGTGAAAGTGAAGACATAAAAAATTGGATATTCTGTGCAGTACAAATACACATCTGTAAATATAGTTATTGTACACGTATACCAGTACAACATCCACACTAGACGTTGCATGTCAGCTGACAGTGTTCGTACCCTGTGGTTGTATAGTTAAACAGTAGCAGTGAAGCCCTAAAACTTGACATTTTATTGTTTAGTTCCCGGCTTTTTAAAAGTCAGCAGTCAAAGGGCAACCCTTAACAAGGATGAAGCCAAGCAGTGAAGGAGCCACTTGGCAGCTCAGTCCGTCTGCTGTTCATCTGTGCGGAGCAGACAAGCTTGACTGGACGCCAGGCACGATGAATGCCCGACTCCTGACTGTACAATCTGCGCCATGCTGTGTCAACCAATGGACTCTTAATCAACAATGTTAGAAGTCGAACAAAGCTAAGCCCTGGGAAGCCTACGACTTACATGCTATCGCAGCTTTAACCATCAGATTAGTGTCAGAGCTCATTAAAGCGAGCTCCTCCTTATCGTACTACCATCGTCCCTCCACCCAAACATTTTTCAGAGCAAGCCCCTGTAAGCCTTTGGATACAGCAGAGCGTCATCAGAAAGTCAATAATGGAAACAAGAGAGAAACTTTTTCCACCACTTCATTTTCCCACCACACTCATCCCCCTTTGTTAGTAAACTTTGATATCCACCATGTCCTGTATGTTCCCTTATGACGTGTGCTTTGAGGTACAGCTCCTTGACCTCAAGCCTGTAAATATAACCTCACATTTCACAAATTTTTTTAGGGCAGGACAGGACAGAGAACAGGCAAGGGCATTTGAGGATGTACACCATGTTCCCATTGGCAATAAAGGGGTCATTTAAAGACGGAATGGTGGCTTTATTCAGCTGTGTGTTATGAAAGGGACACTAAATGTCTGGACAGGTGTGTGCATTACTCACCTGAGCTACATCCAGAAGATAGATCTGCAGAAAGAAGCCCAAGGCACATCCTGTCATCTGGTAGGGCGCTCCACCGATAGCATAGCAAATCTTGTTGCAGATTGACAACCTGTTCCTGCTCTCATGCTGGAAAAATACAACAAAGACACACTGTTAGTAAAGGGAAATGATCCACTGCAAAATGAATACATTAATTTTAAAACTAAACAGGAAATCAGGATAAAAACAAAATTGTACAGAAATGTAGACAAAGTACCATCCATGAGATCTGTTTATCTATTACAAAGATAACACCTGACAAATAACGGCAGATTACAAATTCAACAGCAACAAACTTCTGGAGAAAGTGCCCATAAGTATTTGCAGCTGTCTGTAAACTTCCTTCGGCT
This sequence comes from Stegastes partitus, assembly GCF_000690725.1. Lineage (NCBI taxonomy): Eukaryota > Metazoa > Chordata > Actinopteri > Pomacentridae > Stegastes > Stegastes partitus. Next base: position 329,480 of record NW_007578240.1, read on the forward strand.
TTGGCAGCGCTCGGCCCTTGTAATTATAGGAGGGGTCAATTCTCCAGAGTCTACAACTGCAGCTTAATCCTAACAGGGTGACTGCAATACAGCAAGTTACGGTTTGATTCCCTCAACCTACAAACAGGTTACTTTCTCAATTCATTGTCCGAACAATTAAACCTTCAATAGTCTGATTTAAAAACACATTTTATTTTTCAGTGCCTCTTGAGGAATGTGGCCTAAATTCTTAATCACCAGAGTGAGAGTCGTAAGAGCCCAAGAGTTCAGCTGACAAAAAGCTAACCATGGTGCAGTGTATTTGGCAAGAGTCAGGAACAGCCACTGGGAAACAAGAACCCCTTGGTTCTCTAACAAGCGCTCATTCTATCCTATTTTCTCCACTGTAGATGTAATAATTTCCTCAACAGACAGACTCTAAACAGCTCTTCTAATAGCAACACAAATCTGTGTCGATTAGTGCCAGGGCATGACAACATCATGGTGTCACTCACACCAAAAGCCAGGGTGACAGCACCTTGGCAGCAGACTGAGCTGGCTTAATACCCACAGGGATGGCTGCCAGTGTGATCAGCGTTTTGACCGCTGTTGCCCAAAGAGAGGTGGAAACACACCCTCCTCCTAACCAATCAAAGAGTTACATTTGGTCCTGCCTTGCCTCCAAGAATTTCTCAAGTACTAGTGCTGAATAAGGAAAGAGCAACTGTACATAACGTCAAAGCATAAAACGGGAGTGAAGAAGCTTCATCATCAAGATTAAAATCTGGAACTGCAGGCACATTTCAGTGTTCCTTGTCACTGATATGCACAGGGATAAAATGGCCTCATCTTAGATCAGACTATAGTCCAAAACTTTTCTGTGATTTTCCTTGTTGATGCACCCAACTCAATCTTTGTTTAGGTGACAAAACACTCTCTGACTGGAGTGAAAAACCAGCACCATCAAAACATAGGAGTAATTATGGACACAATGGGTGGCATTACAGCAGTTGCACCTTGTGTTTGAGGTCATGTCTCCATGGATGTGAATGCCAGGTCTCAAAGACCAAACTTGACCCTGCCATGTGATGAACATGTCCCCTTAGGTCCAGCTCTTTTTCCACGTTATGCAATTCCAGTTATACCTGTATGCATAAGCCTACATGCATTTCTGCCGCTCCTAGTCTTAAAAATACACTGCGCTGACATTTGCATGTAACACAGGAATGTGTCAGTGTGACAGTGACTTAATGTCACCCTCCTCGCACAGCTTTCAAGCAATGCATTTATAGTACTTTGCTTTGAATTATGCATGCCAACTGCACGAAAGGATAAGGAATGTGTTGGAAAAGTGTGTAGGCAAAGAAATAGAGTCAGTAAAGAGGTACTGCTTTGTTTTGTAAACATGAATAGCATGAATGGTGCTTCAAAGGCTACAACACCTGCTATCTGTGCTACCAGCAATGACATGTTACTACTGTAAACTGATAAGGTGCTCAGGTCAGGGGCATCTCCTGGAACTGGTGGGTGTTTTTGATACACAATGGTGGTAAAGATGGTTCAAGTTCACGTTTGCACCGCTGTGAATTATTTCAAAAGGCCAAGGCAGGAATGTGAAAGGCTCGTTCTGGACGGGATTTTAGGAAACGTTCTCCTGCCTGCAGCCTCTGTGCCTGACACGTCGCCTTGGTGGGTGCTCCCTGTTGCATTCACGGGTATCGGAAAAATAGAAATTAGCCCTAGAAATGCAGTCTAAATCTCAAATTTAACACGGATTTCCTGTGGTAACAGAGGTAACGTAAGGGGATAAAGAACATAGGAATAACTGAGAAATAATAATTACATGCTGTTCCATTACAACCCACGACTGAATTTACAAGCTGATGCAAATGTCTTCCTCTTCCCTTTGCAATGCAAATCATTGTGGCCTTATTTCTGAAGCAGAAACAGACACAGTTACCACAAATTCTACACTTGCTTCGTTCGGATTTTTCTTACGAAATTCATAACTGCACAGGCGAATAATATTGAAGTCCCTCTGTCTGGGGTGGAGTTCAGAGGAGTCAGTGAATGCAGCATTGTGAACACACCTATCTATCAGGCGACAGAATCCCATATAAACTGATAGGAAGGCTGCAGGCTGAGATATGTCACGTTGGTATTAGTCGACATCACCCTACATCGCTTTTTAAAAAAATGGAGACTCACGTTTTCAACCCGGCTGCACATTGTCCATGGATTCAATTCCACCTTTGATTCGAAACACTGTTATGCAAATGAGGCAACTCCAGCGGCTAATTACAGCAGCTAGCTTAACGTCTAAATAAGACGAACGTGGCTATGATTAAAAGGCAGCTGTTAAGACACATAAGTGGCATTTTCGTGGTTTAAATTTAGCTTTGTGTGGCTGAGGGAGGGGGGATGAGGGGACAGAAAACCCCTGAATATTACAGCCTTCGAACAAAAACTATTTAAAAGTTGCTCATTTAACGGTCAGCCGTGGTTCTTTAGCTAAACAGTTCTTTAGCTAAACAATTTGAAAATTGTCGTGGTGTGAGAGGCAGGGTGCTCTGGAAGAAAAAGCAGCAGTGATTTTCTGAATTAAATTATTGATATTTGATGGGTTTATTTTTTTTTATCGACTATTTAAATCATTTAAAATTATTCTGAGATAACAGTTAACGTGTCGCTAATATCACACTGAGTGACGCGCGCCTAAGTTAGCTAACGTCCGTGAGTCACCGGTTTAAAACGCCGGTGAGCTCCTCCATTCATTCAGCTCATACTCCCGGATAAACCTGCTTCTTTCTCCTCCTGGTGAGAACATTCAAACCCAGAAACCAAATTTAAAAAAAAAAAATCGACTTAATGAATGGACTCACCTTCTTAGCGAGCTTGATGCCGTCCGATTTATTCAATAAACTGGCGTTGGAGTATTGTTCACCTCCTTCTCCCTTTGCCATCGCAGAGGAGCTTTTTTTTTTTCTTCCTTGGTTGAACTTGGCACCAAAAAAAATATTATATTAGCAATAAATCTCAAACAAGTCTTCTCGATACGGTTTGAAGCAACACGTCCTGTGGTATCTTCGTCGTTTGGAACACTGAGGAGGCAGCGGGGGTGGATGTAGTAATTTTTTTGGAGCCGCCCGCCCCCTTTCCATTCACCCCATGTCTTGACCCCGCCCCTCCGCCGGGTCAGCCGGGCTCACGCTCCGTCATGGACAGATAAGACGTCCGGCGATGGTTCTGAGCAGCAGTTACTCAGAAATTCACTGTGAGCCTTATCAAAGCGTGTTTGCGCTCAGTGTAGGAAGCAGGACTTTATTCCAGCCTCATTTACTAAATAAACACTCTTCCTTATGCCAGCTTGGACTTCCTTTCAGGACACTGAATCCATCACTTCTGTTTTTTGTTTTTTTTTTTTGGTTTGTTTGTTTTGGGTTGGGAGGTTTCTTCTGGGAGTATCCAAGTCAAAATGAAACCTTGGGGGGTATTTTTTATATACTGGTTCCAGCTTCTTTCTGTATTAGAGCTCCACAAGCAGTAAATAAACAAATAAGTAAATGAAGTTACATATAGCGAATTATACACTATTTTATACCATATCCAATTTTAATTGCTGTATTAATCAAAAAATAGAACTCATTTAGTTTGCATACATTCAGTGTTAGGAGGATTTTATCTTAAGCTACAGACTGTTTAACTAGTTACAACAAACAAATTCTAATATACTGTAATTTGCTGTATTTTTCTCATATTCTTTAGGTGATAACCTGTAATTTTTCATTATAGGCCTGTCATTTAAAGGTGGTTATTATTTTGTGAATGGTATATATATGCATATAGTAAATGCACAATATAAAAACTTCTGGCCAATATTAAGATTTCTGATAACCGATAGTTAAGATGTCGATATTCAATCTTTGTTAACACCAAAAAATGATTGTAAGTTAGCACTGTGAGGACGTGAAAACTATTCAAAAGAAGCCCATACCAAATTAGACCACATAGTCTTCTTTATTACGTAACAAAAGTAAAACATATTTAAACATATTTTAACATATTTAACGTTCAAGTCCAGGACCGTTTAAGTAAAAACAGCTGCAGCAATATCAAATGTTGAGATGAAGGCGCGAATGTTAGACAATCATCGTTTTGTCACATCGGCTAGATTTGTTCAACGGACCGATATCGATACAACAACAAAAAAAACACTAATATCAGCCGATACCAATGTGTTCACTGATATATCTTGTATCTCTATACATTTTTCTTCTTCTTCATTAAATTACAATAATTACCAAGTATAACTGATAACAGTTGTAAGCCATGTTTGAGGCACATACAGTTACATTTTTTTTGGAATTTTTCTACATGCTGTTTTATAGCACAGTTTTTAACATATTTTTTATGCCACTCTTGTTGCCAGACTCTCAGCATTTTTTTCTTCAATATGTCTGTCTTTTAAAAAAAATTTTTTTTTTTGCTGGCACGCTGCAAGATTTTCACAGTTTTTTAAAAAATGGATATCGCTTTCATTTTGCATTCATTTCTGTATTTCACTTAGGTTATTTGTGGGGGTTCTTAAATCATCCTAGTTTCAACAAATATATTTTAAAAATTGCCTTAAAGGGCTTCCCCTCGATTTGTGGTTTTGACCTGATAATTCATATGTACCATCAAACAAAATCACACATTCTACATATAAAAGCAAAATATCACGTAGTTTTAAAATGTATTTACAGAAGACAGCAATACCTAACATGAGTGTAATTATATTTCTGGCATTGCAGTGGCTTATATAACATAAACAGGAGCTACAAAGACGAAGACATAATACAGAAGTTTAAGTTATAGAATAATCCACTTAAAATCTAAGCTACGGCTTGCTAAAATATACTTTGAAAATACGCACAGCCATTAAGAATATAGTGCACAGCTTTTACACCTTTGCAGCAGTGTGATGTGGAGTGTAGCTTAAATTCAGGTGATCTCCGCCCCATGAACAAACACTTCTTTTGCAGCCGTTGTGTATTTTGGCAAATGCGCGTGTTTGCAACTGTGCTATCTCTGATCGGTCATACTCTATTGCAACCTTCACAAGTCCTGCGTATTGGTATCAGCTCAGAGTGACCACCTTCCTCTGTACTGACCATCAGTGAGGACAGGTCAAAGCCACCGTTTTTTGCTTCTTTCAACATGGATACGCATATAGCCTGACTGCTAAATGGAAGCACACACAACATTCCTCATGGGTGGTAGAAGAAAAAAAAAGAAAAAGCAACGTCTTTTCTTATGTGGCTGACTGGAGATTGCCTGCTCACTGCCTGAGGGTTTCTCAAGTTCTCTGACTCAGGCCTTTATTTGCAAAGCGATTCCTGCTCTGGCAGTATATGTTCCGAGTTTAGCTGAGCACACATTCCAGGAAGCCTACAGCACACATATGCAGTATACATACGCTGCCACTGGCTTGAATACTTATCTGTGTCTCTGGTAGGAGCCTCTGGATTACTGGAGATGTATAGACATTTGCAATATTTGCTTTTGCCATTACACAAACACCATCTTTCCTCACGCACGCACATTTTAACACACCTCACACAGGTATGAAATCTGCCGCCTCAACGAGCTCAAACATATATCTACAATGCAGCTTTATCTCCTACCCCCACACCTATGTGTTTACTCACACACCTCTAATAGGCGCTCTCTCAACTGCATTGTTCAACTTCTGATAGTTGAACCCTGACCTTGCCAACTGTGCAGTCAAGTTTAGGCCATTTGCACACGTGGTGTGAATCTGTAATAGTACAGACAAATCAATGTCAGTCAACATGCTGCAGATTAGATAAGGCCTGAAGTTGTGTTGGTAAATTCAGTCAGCCCACTGTCTGGTGCTGCCTCTGAGAACATCATAAATACATACCAAAAAAAAAGAGAAAAACTAAGTATAGTGCAGGATAAATGTTCATGTTTTTGAAGGGGTTTTCCTTCTGCCCTCTGCAACACACACAAACACATTTTGTTGGTGTTTGAAAATGTCACACATCACGCCACATTCTGGCAGTTGTCTGCTGCCCTTTGAGCTCATTTCAGTGTTATTAAAAGATTTGTTGCAATCATCCTGAAGTGAAGAGTTACAGTTTATTGCGTTGTGTTGTACGCATGTTGAAATATGACAGTTTGGCGATAATAATATCACCTGTCGATAAAGGGAAGATCTAAGACATTTCGATGCTTATATGGTGACACTGATGGACAAAAAAATCATATAAGACACAAGAGGGAAGCATAAATCAGACTCAAAACTTAGTGAGTTTGAATTCTTACTATTAGAAGTGAAACAGTGAATGCATTAGCAATAAAGTCACATCCTTGCCCAATTCTATACCCTCTGGCATTTATCAGGTACAGCCTGATATGACCAGTAGCTTATGGAAGCTAATGTTTGCTTTCAGATAAGATTAATACTGCTATGGAACAGACATTAGCCAGACAGTTCGTAGAATTTTTTTCTTTTTTGTCCTCTACTTATGCAACTATGGTAATATGTTTTGTATTTGCCATCATGCTGTAATCTTCTACCTAATTTCAAGCAGCTCTTTTGTTTTAAGCACATGCATCACCACGTGCAAAAGCTGATGTCAGCTCTTTGAGCGTCTCTACAGGGACACTCATCTCACTGCTTTCTTTTGCTCAAAAATGCTTTTTCCAATGCAGCTTGAAACCCAAAGGGACTTGTCCTCACTGATTAGAAATCAAACTCTAGTGCATTTGATTGCAGCAAGACAAAGACCGCACTCTGTACGTTGCATCCAGAGAGACCTAACCCTAATCCACCGAGGCACTTTCCCATGGATCACCTTACCTGTCCCATTTCTTTTTAGCATGGCTACTGACAAAGCACACAGAGTGGGTAAATGAGCATCCCCAAAGGAACTACTGTAACACTGGGTGTGACCGTGAAGAGACATTTCAAGTGTTATATGGATACCTTAGATTTTGTTCGTGGTGGTTTGTCGGTAGCAATAGGAAAATGAGTACAAGTAGAGACACAGCCACACTGGAAAAGCTAGATCCAGGCATGGGCACAAGCATAAGTGGTTTGGCACCAGTTTGCATGTGTGTACTTCCTCCACTTATTCAGTGACAGTTATGTTGTTAAAGTCGCGCTACTTGTTGATTGACATCACCGTGGGATTTGTGATGACTCTTTATGTTTACAAGTGGATATATTTATTATGTGTGTAAATGTGCAACGTGTGTGCGATCAGGGCCGCATGACTGCATGTGCTTGTTGCCAAACACAGCGTCCGCGAGAGCCTGTGAGTGCAATGCAATGCGGCGAATGCAGAAGGTTGTCCAGTAGGTTGAACTTTCTGTGCGTCAACCGAGCAGCAGGGTATACATAGCTACAGGTGGGATGGAAAGTCAGGAGGGAGGGAAATGCACACACAACAAGACACAAAGACTGGAGAACCGTGTGAGGGGAGTGTTTGGGGAAGGGGGAGTTGTCATGTGAGTTGTGTTCAGGAGTTCAGCGTTTTCCCATGAAGCAGATTTCAAAGAAGACCGATCAAGTGGGCAGCAGTCATTCCCTTTCTGGGTCACTTTGAAGCAAACAAGTTTGAAGCAGATGTCATTAAAAAAAAAAAAAACTCTGTCAGACATAATTGGGTTTTTTGAGGACATTTTATTTTAAAAAAAATAAAGTTGCAGTGTGAGAGTTCAATTTCTAAGAGTTTTCCCTTTTAACAAGTGTCCACAAATACAGTGACTCTACCTCTGAGCTATGGATTGTGACTTGGTTTCTGTGGACATGCAGGAGCTTAAAGTGACAGTTCTGACTTAACATGGTTATGATCACAGTTAATCCTCCAGGACATACAGAAGATCTTGCCAATTCAAATGCACAAGACTCGTCTTTAATTATGCACTCAGCCTGTTGTGACTTGCATCAAAAGCTACTTTCCTTGTCTTGTCCCCACCCTTACATTCCTCCATGTGTGGGTTTATTCTTGGTGCAACACTACTTGCAGTTTATTCTATTAGTGCATTGTATTGGAGCAAACTGATGCAGGAATTTTCCAAGACATTTGAACTTGAATACAGATGTCCAGTCCCTCCTTCATGTGCATTGCACGCAGCTGCATAAATATAGGTAACATTTCTGTATGTAGTGTCTACTGATGAAGGGTGGAGTTTTTCAATGCTTTATGTTCTCACATGGGCTGCAAGGTGGCTTGGTGGTTAGCACTGTTGCCTCGCAGCAAGAAGGTCGCCAGTTTGCATCCTGGTGAGGATACCCAGGAGCTGGAGTTTGCATGTTCTTCCCGTGCAGCGTGGGTTCTCTCCGGGTTCTCCGGCTTCCTCCCACACAGTCCAAGAACATATTGAGGTTAATTAGTGATTCTAAATTGTCTGTAGGTGTGAATGTGAGTGTGCTTGGTTGTCTGTCTCTAAGTGTCGCCCTGTGATAGACTTGCGACCTGTTCAGGGTGTCTCCTGCCTTCACCCAAAGTCAGCTGGGATAGACTCCAGCCCCCGCGACCCTTGTGAGGATTAAGCGGTGTATAGATAATGGATGGATTTTCTCACATTATTCTTTTTATTGCTGAGTAAGCACCTACAAAACATTTTCTGTATAGGTCAAAGCTTAAATCCATCCTTCCATTATCTGTACACCGCTTAATCCTCACTAGGGTCGTGGGGGGGCTGGAGCCTATCCCAGTTGACTTAGGGCGAAGGCAGGAGACACCCTGGACAGGTAAAGTCAGTTTAATTTAGAGCTATTGAGATACCGATCAGCCACAACATTAAGGCCACAGATAGCTCAAGCGAAAGGCATTGCTGATTTTGTTACAATGCGATGTTATGCAGGGAAACCTTGAGTGTTGGCGTTCATGTGGATGTTACAAATGTTACAGACCAATCCCTGCCTCTCATGGCAACAGCATCAAACCACAAAAACTGTCCAGGGACAGTTTGAGCAACATGACAAATAGCCCAGTCTCCAAACACCTCAGATCCCAATCCAACTGAGTATTTGTGGGATGCACCAGAACAAGCCCGTTCCATAGAGACCCCAACTTACTACCTACAGGGCCCAAAGGATCTGCTGCCAGTGTCCAGGTACCACACACAAGAGGACACCTGCAGGAGCCTGTGTCCATGGCCCAATGAGTCAGAGGTGCTTTGGCATCACGAGGGACTTACATAATACCAGGCCGGTGGTTTTAATGCCATGGTAATACTTGAATTTGCACAAAATGAAAGCTTCATGTAGTCATTATCAGTTTGTAAGTCGTATCCACCCTTAAAAAAACACCTAGATGCCTGGTTTTTATTAAACTGGTAAATGCGTGACCAGCAGTCACATCCTGACTCATCACTGCACAGCTTACTTAGCCAGTTTAATCTGCTTGGAGTACTTCTAGTATGACAGTGCACTCATCTTCAGGGTGTGAGTGGTCATCAATTGGTATAAGTATAAAAGCCACATCCCTAATGCACCTCAGAACATGATTGGGCCTGCCAACCAGGCTCTTTTCTGGAAGGATTGCTCCCTCCATGGCCAATGGCTGCGTGTCACCGCAAAGGGTATGGTGGAAATGGATGGACTGGAAATTGTAACTGCATATATCCTTATAGATTATATAACAGAAGAATAAACAGAGATTGTCTCCATATGAGCAAGGGGCTGATTGGCATCTACAATATATGAGCTTTAAGTGGAAAACAGAGTAGAGGAAACTTTATTGTCTCATGAGGGAAACTTTTCTTGGGCACAGTGCTATGCTCTATTGGTTATAGGCATGAAAGAAACATCATAAAAACACAAGGTGACACATAACTGTACAAAAAATACACATAAAACAAGAA
>NW_007578240.1:340137-345742 GCF_000690725.1 Stegastes partitus
GCAAGTTTTAAGGGGTTTAATCAATGACAGAAGAGGGACTTTAAACTATACAGAAAAGAAACTCTTTATCCTCATTGCACCAGTCTTTGACACTGGAGTTAAGCAGCTTGATGGAGGCCAGAACAAATGATAGCTTTAGGCGGTTTGAGTTGCACTTTGCCAGGCTGACTCTAATGAAAGAGGTTCGTGTTCAGAGAAAAGAAGATGCTGAGAACTTGCAGTTATTTTTCTTGCTTGGTTTCTGGCTGCCTGCTGTTAAAGGTGCTCTGTATGGCCTTAATCATATCTTTCAGTTTTATACAGAGTGAGGCAATTTAAACATTACCAGGTGCAGAAAAAACAATTGTTTGTCAAAATGAATGTGACTGATTGCTGTGGTTGTTTGGGTAACACAAGCAAGCTTTATATATAATAAGAACTGCCAAAGCTTAAAATGACCAAAGCAAAGCAGAACCAAAGAGTCAACTTTACACTCAAGCTCTGCCTAAAGTCATGAATCTAAAAAGAATCATGGGTATGTAAACTTTTTCTCCCCCTTTAGAACTTTATCTTGATTTTTACAAAGAAGAAGACGCTGACATTTTTCAGGCCATTACTGTGTTGAACAAGGTTTTATTATTTTTGTTAATTTGTACAATTACGTACAGAAATTCCGCATCACGCCAGACTTAAAGCATCTGTGAGGGCTAATAATGTGTCTGCTGTCAAGGTTTGAAAGAACTTTCCATTTCAACTTGTGTAAACTGGTTTAACCCTATTCAGGACTTTCATGTTGCCATACGTAGAAGGTCTTTGGGGGTCCATTGGACTCCAAGAAAGAATAAAATTGACCATGATTCAGGACTGAGCATGTATTATTGCTTGTCCCTTTGTGTCACCCCTTTGATGGACTATCCAGAGTGATGCTTCGGGCCAGTGTCAACTGGGATAGACTCCATACCTCAGCGACCCTCTATGGGATAAAGCAGGTGTAGTGAATGTATGGATGGATAATGTAACACAGAGAGTCAGCTTTGAAAATGCACCTTCCTCACTATATGCAAAATTGTTTTTTGCCAAGATGAACAAGGTAGCTGAGGAGAAAGTGGGTTAAAAGTTATTTTTTTTACCAGTCTAAGACGTCATCATCGTCGGTCACTGTCCTGGCCTCACTTCAGCACAGACACAACAAACACGGTGAAGTCGCGGTACACAAACAGACGCCGTGTTGACAGTACTGAGGGGATTGTTTCAAAGTCCGTGTTTCTTGATAATGTGGCTCACAGTGACAGAACATTGAACTTCCATGTTATCAGGATGGACTGACCTTGTTGGCATGGTGACATTTAACCCAGTAAGGTGATGTCACTGTGTTTGCGCTGTCTGTCTGGGTACCTGCACGTCTGAACACCGTAAAACTGTACAGGGTGCATTCACAACAGGTTCAAACTGCTTTGTAGTTCAGGTCCTTGAAATCATATGATGCCATGGTGTTAAACTTATTTCATGCTTCTTAGAGACACTAAGGAGCAGTAGTAAGTAGAATATATAGGATGTAAAAAACTGTTGGAGCCTCATATTCTGTATTCGCACTGAAAATGTTGCAGCTATAAATGCAAAGTGGCTAGGGTTAAGATGCAAAGAAAAGATCAAAGGGTCAAGGGAGGTCAAAACATCTCATCCCACTCCAGCAGTGGGCTGTGATTGGAGAATTCATATATTTTCAAGAGCATTTTCTGCACAGCAAGATGACATTGGGCTACTCAGGAAAGGAAGAAAAGATCAAGATGTTCTAAAAGACTATAGAGGAATAATAAAAAACCTCACACTGGGTGATACCTGGCTGTGTTTTTAATGTCAACAGTGTGCCTGCAGACGGTATCCTGATGAAATGGTGCAGACATCGGAGAAGCTCCAGGGAAATTTCAAGCTCCTCCGAGGGGAAGGAATGAGAAGAGGAGATTTGTGAGAATGAAAAGAAAGCAGTGAAAACAAGTTCACCTGCAACACTCAGTTGGCATAGTAATGAAAACAGGAAGAACAAAACAAGAGCAGCACAACTATCCCACATGCCAAATTTATAATAACTGTCAATGTGTCTGCATGCCAAAGTTCGGTTGGGTGATTACTGCACACGTACATTCCTCACTGTTGTACCTCGCCCTGACTATTTAAAAGCCACATGAAACAGCTTCATGTTTGTCCGCTTAAAGTACTCAGTTACAGTACAGGTATGAATATTTTTATATAAGAAAGAAACAACAGATTTTTTAAAAAAGCCTGCCTTTTGTTAGATGATTGCAGTAAAAAAAAAAAAAAATGTAATAATATTGATTTAACAGGAACATTAATCACCTTTTCATGTTGTCTTGTGCTAGATACAAACACCTGTCCAAATACAGCCAGTTTTATTCATACAGCTCAAAACCAATTTAAAAATATTTACCTTATAAATCATTGGTTGTTTGGATCAGCAATTTCAGTTAAATATATCATATAGCAGAGAAATGCAGTGATATTTGAGAAGTGAAATGAAGTTTATTGGATTTACAGAAAGTGTGCAATAAGTACTTTAAAAAAGTAGGTACATATATATATATATAAAAGCATATACAGGCTGCAAGGTGGCTCAGTGGTTAGCACTGTCGCCTCACAGCTGCAAGATCCCCAGGCTTCCTCCCACACAGTCCAAAAAACATGTTGAGGTTAATTGGTGATTCTAAATTGTCCGTAGGTGTGAATGTGAGTGTGCTTGGTTGTCTGTCTCTAAGTGTAGCCCTGTGATAGACTGGTGACCTGTCCAGGGTGTCCCCTGCCTTCGCCCTAAGTCAGCTGGGATAGACTCCAGCCCCCCACAACCCTAGTAAGGATTAAGCGGTGTATAGATAATAGATGGATGGATGATTCCATGACACAGTTCAAAAGAAAATTCAGCAATAACTGAAGGAAAAGTCTAACATTTCATGTAAAGTGTCAGCACAAGACTGTGCGTATCAGAAGCAGAATGACCTGACGAGCAAAGTCTCTGCTCCATAAATTGAAAAAGTTGGCCACCAAGTTCTGATTTTAAAGCTGATGAGCGAAGGTTTAAAGGTTTAGGTATTACTTTGGGAAATTTGTTTACTTGCTAATGCTTAGATTTGAAGATTGGGACCATTCTCAAGGATGTACATATGAAGTCGCAGCTAGAAGCTTGATGTAGCATAAAGAGTGTAGCCGTTGGGAAACAGCTGGCCTGGCTTCGTCCAAAGGTAACAAAATCTATGCCTACTGGGAGGCAGTGAAGGCTCCAGGGAAATTATAACAGCCCATAAAGTCATTAGTTTTTTTGTTACAGGGTAAATAAAATACAGAGCGACTGCGCCCTTCAGCCTTTGTGCTAAGCTAGGCTAACGAGCTGCTGGCTGGAGCTTCAGATATGAATACAGACAAGGGAGGGGTGTCTTCTCATTTAACTCTCAGCAAGAAAGCAAAATAATGTATTTCCTAAAGCGTGGAACTATTTTTATATAGCAAATGAGCAGTCTGACTTCAGATCCACAGTCAGATACTGAGAGAGGTGCTAGTTTCAGCTCAGATTAAATGTGTTCGGTCCGCTCAGCTTTGCACAAAGACTGCAATCAAGAGGAAACTATAGTGTTTATATTTTAAGTAATCTGTTATTTTTTTTTTTTTTGTAATCTCTGGCCCACAAACGAGGACACATCATAATTTCATATGCAGAATACTGCTGCAGCACACTCAAACGCTATAAGTACTCACACACACACACACACACACACACACACACACACACACACACACACACACACACACACAAGCAGCTATAAGTCAAAGTCCAGCTGCGTAGGTGTGAGATGGAGAATTCCAATGTGGCTTCATCTAAAAATCCAGTTTATACAGTTAGAAAACGCTATTGTTATGTTTCCTTTTTATTATAGTCATCTCAGGGGGCAATAAAATCAAATCATTACATCTATAAACACCAACATGATTATAATTCAGACCACAGCAGTGGCCCTCTGTTCTGGTTTTGCCGGTCTTGTATTCACAGTGGATCATGTGCTCAGTGCCACGTGGGAGGTCACTGTGGTGTGACTGTGTAATGATTTAGCCGGAGGTTTTTCTCAGGCTGCCCAAGGTCATTGCGACTCTTGAACACTTGCCTCTTTCAGGTCAAAATGTGGACATTAGCGCCATATGGGTCACTATCAACCCAACGCATTGATTTGTAGGTGAACGGGCATGCGATGGGGTGTGTCGGGTGATCCATCAGAAGCTGCGTTGATGACAAAAGCACGGCAATGAAATGTTCGTCAGCTGTCATGTGATGCCGGACAACACAAGAGCAGTCGGGGTGTCATAATAGACTCCATACAGCTGACTGTGTATGGCTGTGCTCCCAGGAGGGTTTATTTATGTTTAGAATGGAAACTGTGACGCGAGCATGTCTCCCCCCCGAGTGTGTGTCTGTGGCGCATCCACCCATTGGCATGTCTGCCTGCGTCCCTCAGGAGAAAATAGACAAGGACGGTCAAAGGGAACTGGAGTGCACAAGTTCACTGCCGGCCAGTTGACCCGTGAGCCCCGTGATTAACTCTGAGCATCATCTGTGTTGCTTTGGCTGCATTTAAGTACATTTATTCTCCATATTGTTAAGTGATAATGAACATTTACAGCAGCATGACGAGTGTATGCAGTGTTTGCGCTCTGGTGAAAACAGGCCAAAAAGCTAATAAAAGTTCCGTTAACGGCTGATTTAAGTAGCATCTCTGACACCCATAAACCTATTTTCACAACATGGATGAACACACCCTTGGATTTCTTATCTCCGCAAGTAAACCATTAGCGGAAATCATTACCCATTATCTTTATTACTTCTTCAGAGATACTGCTCTTCACTTATGGCTTCCTGCTTCCTGCTCTCTGTGACCTCTTTATATATCCTCTCAACTGGTGTCTCAACTGATGATTTCAGTTAGACAGAGAGAGAGAGAGCAGGAGAGAGTGTAATTAAATTTTATTTGCTCAAAACGGCAGTTGTGAGATGGTATTAAAACTCTGTACATCTATAAAATAGCATAAATTCTGGAAACAATGGACTCATTCTCCACTGTTGTTTCACTTCTCACACAGAGGCCTGAAACCGCTGCATGAATGTGAACTCCCCCCAGGGACACTACGGAGGCAGCAGGGGGGAGTTTATGTTCATGTGAATTTAAGAACTCCCCTAAAGTTTTTAGCTACTGTTAAAAATCAGCTAAGTAATATAGAGCTACATACATGGTTGCTGAGGAAAAAAAGAGGCTTTGTTCCCTCAGTAATTACGTTTGTGCAACTTTGCTGCCATCTACTGGAGAATTTGTGAAATTACAGCATATAAGGTCCAACAGCACAGCGCAGGCATACAAAAGTGCACATTAAATCCTTACAATGTGGACTTAACTGTTAAGAAGCGTCAATTATTACACAAAAAATAACAAATGAACTGTTCTCTCACCCATGCACCACCAACACCTATTGTGTTTACAGCTAATTTTGCATCCCCCCCCCCCAATTTTACACACTATTTTAAATATTACTTTGCATTTTAAACAGTGGGATCAGTGGTTAGCACTGTTGCCTC
>NW_007578240.1:346249-396079 GCF_000690725.1 Stegastes partitus
TGTTGTGGCCATTTTATGTAATGCAGTTTTTCAAGGAAATGTTTGTTTCATCTGCAGTTTAGACACAGTTCATTTTGCACAAAGGTTAAATGCTGAATGATATTGTGGACAGCACCGAGCAGATGGTATGAACTGAAAGCAGCAGGTGACGGGTTACAGAAGCCACCGGGACACTGACCTTTACTGAACAATCATTACTTATATTCCAGGCAAAACAATTCTACCACAAACAGTAGCGGCAGCATTGAGTTTGTGCAGAGGTTAGCAATCATATCCAACAGAATCCAGTAATCTCTATTTTTTAATCTTAAGTGGTTTGGTTGAACAGGACACGGGGTTCTCGTGTACAGCGATAATATCAACAGACCTCTTCCCTCACTGGACCTTGAAGCTCGCACGTCTCAGAGAGAATTCCTTTTCCTGGTCCTTGAGTTGAAACATTGCATTTATTACTGAACAGAGCTGGAGAGTTAAAGGGACACATCAAGGCTGTGAGATAGCTGTAGGTTGCTCCTGATGAATTCGACTTGTCGTTGCTGTTCCACCAATATTTGCATACAGTGATACCGCAAATTAATCTGACGTGCACCTGGAAAAAATATTGATATTCAGTATCTGCAGCAGGTTCATGCGTGGCATTACAATCCTGGTCATTCATGTTTTAGATATTTAAGATAAAATATGACAAAATTTTATTGATCTCTCACCGGGAATATTTACAAAAGGTGTCACCCGCAATGCTTTATGAATAGTTTCATATTTGTTGTCCAAGAGCAGAGACACCTTTCTTGCCTCATATATGCCAGGCTGAGGGTGCAAGATATAAATAAAAATAAAATAAATAATGCAATTGATGATATTTCATTTTCCCAGTCATATGTGAAGCATCTTAGTTGCCCAGGCTTGTTCCCATGATGCTGATACCAATAGCAATACTTACTATGTACAAAAGCTTACAGGTTATATATGTAATTATATTGTTTATTTTGCTTCTTTTTTTACATTTTATTTTGTATTTTTCTTGTTATTATGTTATATTATTTAATTTTTTAATGTCTTTATATGAAATACTCAGTGAGCTTTTGAATTGCCGTGAGGCGATAAATAAAGTTATTTGAATTGAATTGAATTGAACTGAATTGAATTGAATTGGATTGTAAGTATTTTATTTTTTAAAGTTCTGACCAGATCGCTGCTGTGACGGTCCTGGAAGCCTGTGCCTGTGCTCTCCAGAGAGTGATGTGTCACACAGTTTGACTCCTCTGTCTTTCATCTGGCGACAGCAGCCCTTATTCTGCTCTCTGAGACATCTGCTGTGAGCTGGAGCACCACTCCAACCACAGCCTGCAGCAGGTGGAGAACTGGTGCATGTGCTGCTACGTGAAGGTCACAGAGGCTGCAGAGCACAACAAGGACAACAATAGCATCTGCTTATGACGATCGCCGAGTACGGTTGATAGAAGACAGTGGAGTTTTAGTCTGTCTGCAGGGAGAGGCAGCTCAGTGACATGAAACTGCCACAACAGCGATGCTGCTGGAAGGGAAACGTGAGATAGGATGGACATGAATGTTTGATTTACAGGGTAGGAACAGCCTGACCTCTGACTGGCCAGTTCTGACAGTCCTAACCTAACACTAACCAATATCCCTCCTCACATCATCATTAACCAGCCAATCAGGGAGCACTTTCTTTATATTCATATCAATGATGTCCCCCAGCCGCTCTGCAAAAAAACAAACAAAACAGATTTTTATTGTGGCTAGCTCATTAGCAGTAACTGAACTTTTAAAATCATATATTTCACCTTAAATGTGTTCAGAAAACAGAAATAGGCGTCTCTTTTGATAATCATCTCCGAGCTATACAGGAAAAACTGATTGAGCTACGCCGCCTCCTGCTGAATGTTATTCAGTTATGCGTGCAGCCTCTCAGACTACACAAGCTACTGTAGAGGAGGAATCAACATGTTACACAATATGACTTACTTACATAATTACATAAATAAAAGCAATAATAAATGTATAATGAGTCAATAATCTGTTAGCTGTCAGTCAAAACAAATGAGACCGGGTCAGTGAACATCACAGGCAAACATGTGGCAAGGTTGGTTTCTTATGGAGTAAATTATTTTAAATGGACACACAAGTGTTACTAAAATACACTGTATTGGCAGGAAAATAGACATTTCAGCATCACAGGGTTTTTGTTTTTTTAATAGAATAATTACAGATGTGCGGCTCAAAACTTGCAGGCCTGATTTTCATGTGCTTGCGGCATTTATTCGTCACATTATTTACTTGATAACCATATTTATGTATTGTCATTTTAGATTGAACTTCAGAGTTTGAACAAAGTCCTGTTGTTTGAACGTCAGAACAGAAACTGAAGTCAAACACGAATCACGTTCCCGCAGTCAGTTGTGCACGTCGCCATAGCTACACTCTCTCTGTACCTGGATGTTTCCTGCCGCCGCCAACGGACTCAGTGACAGAAGTGTGTCTTACACTTTTCTTCTGCTCGTCAGTCTGGCATTTATAGAGCCGTAGCTACCGCGTAAAGTGGCAGGTGGAAGGAGAAGCGGTTCCCATCAACACTGTAGTATTTATTCAGACTGGATAGTGGTGATGGTGTATTTACATTCTACTGTTTCTCAGGATAAAATACACATTATTTTAGATATCAATCTTTTTATATTAGAATCGATCCTAGAATAGAAGTATCGATATTTCGCTATCGATCTGCACATCCCACTACAGACAGCTGCAGCAACAACCAAGAGGTGAGGCAGTGTGACAGATGTTCAAGCTGTGTTTGTCAGCTCTATTGTATGAGGCACTTTCAGCTTAGAAACTGTATGCATATCAATATAGTAGATAATGTAATACAAATTATTTTAGACTTCATGTCAGTTCACTGATCCTCTAAAATTCCCTGTACAAATGCAGATGACCTGACCTCTGTGCACTCGCTGACCGCTACATCCCTGTTTCCACAGGGCTGCTGTGTTGATTATTGTAGCTACACTTCCTCAAAAATATCAGTTACACCCCTGAAGGCTGCCGTAACCATGACACTGTGTGAACTGTGACTGTTCTGCTTTGTTCACTTACCTTCTAGGTTAGGTTCATTTGGCATTCATGACTGAATAAAGAATGCATGCAAAATGCTGATGATGCTACACAAATGAGCTCTCACTTGTCTGGCATTCAAGTCATTTCCAAAGCAAATGATTTTCTCGTAACCACTGTTACACTCTTATATCTATTATATCTAATGTAGGGAAATCTAAACAAGATCCCCGCGGATGATTTTGTCTGATCTCGTTTCATCACTTGGTTGACCACCAAGCTTCAGTGTGTCTCTTTAAACAGGCTGGAGGGGGAAGTATTGGATGATGTCACTGCTACCTGTCTGACCGGCTGAGTGATTAATCACCAGGGGGCTTGGAGTGGGAGGAGAGGGCGAGGGGGGATCGGATTGGAATGAGAGAGGGAGGGGCGCGGGGCTGATCAATCTTGATGATTGACAGGCTCGATCTGAGGATCAGCTTCCCTGGGGGATGCTGCATCGCCACAGTCAGACGCAAGGCATGAGCATGCAAGCAGACAGTTACACACACACAGCTGGACACGCTATAGCTGCATGACCTGTACAATTACAAACATTAAAAAAAAAAAATTGCACATGAACAGACAAATGCACGGAACTAGCCATCATGGCACAACCCACCTGTGAGGGCCGGTTCTCTCCCCCATCCATCCACTCTTAAAGAATGTGTCAAGACGGATGAAATACACCCAGGAACAGATTGGATAATAACAGCCTGAGTACAGATGGATTTACTGCTATGAGTAGGACACACGCACGTAGACAGTCTGTGATCGTCACCATCTATTCATGTCAGCAACACATTCTCATCATGGTTGCTGCATCTTGCGAGGAAGGGGAGTGGAGGGGAGAGAGACGGCACCAGGGGGCAAAGATACACATTGCAGTGTGCAGCAGAGGACAAAAAAAAAATCCTGCATCACACTTTTTCTTGGGAAGTCTTTTAATATACTTCCCTTCCTCCCTCGTTCTGTCCATCCCCTCCTGCTCTGTTACAGTATCATCTGCTGATCAGTGGCTTTTTTTTTTTTTTGCTGTTTCAGAGAGAGAGACATCTGCCACTAGCCAGGACTGACACATGGAAGCCCACCCAGAGCCCCAGAGGCAAGAGGCCGCCACCTGAGAGGCCGCAAGCCCACCATCAGAGCCTCTCCCTGGGGTCTGATGAGTTCTCTCCCACAGACAGCATCTCTTTACTCAAACCCAGTACCTCTATCATATTTAACCCCCCCACACACTTTTGGTGTCTCCTCTTTCTACACTCTCTTTTGACCCCCTGCTGCTCCTCTTTCTGGGCTCTTCGCTCCCTCCTTTCTTTTGTTTTTCATAGACTTACAACAGGCCAAGATTAAAGAAACATTTGCATTTTTCTATCTTCATCCCACCCCCAGCTTTACCTCTCGTCCCCTCCCCCATAGATAGTAGCATTACAATAGCGCTACTGTGTATTATTCAGTAAATCCCTCCCTCCCCACTTAAGATGAAACAAGATGCTCCCCCATTGATTACATCTGGCCAGTTTTCTTCTCTGCGTGTCTCTGTTAAGGGTGTAAAAATCCACACTTTAGTAGATGCAGCTAGGAGTCATGCTTTGGTGCTGCCAGTTATTTGTAAAGTAAAAATGGTTTTCATGTTATCTCTGACTAGGAGATCTGAAATCCTTTGTTTCTGTCCTATGAACAGGGATTGGAAAAAATCATTTACCCCCTATTAGTGTATAAAAGTATACACACGATCGTGTTTATAATATATAAGTGGGTTATTTTATCTTTTAAGCAGCACTATAATATATCTGATTCAATCTATTAAGATGGATCACAGCTGTGTAATCTGACCGAGTATAAAGTTTTAGAAGATTTCAATATTCCAGCCCCATCAGTCCCATGAAACACGCAGTTCTTACCTGTGAAAATGTTCTAAAAGCCCAGATTACATTTTATTTCCAGCAGAAAAAAGCGTACAGAAAAAAAATCTGTTGAATCTTTTTCTTACTTTGGTCGAGAACAAAATAGAGCATTGAGGAGTAGAGCAGAATCAAAACCCCGAAATGAACGCTGAAGTTGCTTCGAAAGATTTGTTAAAGATCTAAAATGAAGTAGGTTAAGTTTTAAACGTGGCTGTATGATGGGGTCGAGTATTTCCACACTGAGTGTAAATTTCAACAGTACAGATTCAGACTGAGACAGAGTTTCATCTGTAACCTAAAAAAAAACTTTCTGTATCGTTATTCCTCTTCTTAATCGCGTTACAGCTCTAATGTGTATGGCTGAATTACTCCAATATTTAGAGTAGTTTTTCTGGGTTTGAGCAGAGTCACAGAGGAGCTGGAGGGTGAAGAGAGAAGCTGGGACTTAACAGAGCCTCACAGTCGAGAGAAAACGACAGAGTAGAGCTACGTCTCAGCCATTTGAAGACAGGAAGGAATTACTTTCATGGAAACGACTTTAAATATGTAACTGTGATCCAAAGGGATTCGTTTTTAGGGGTTCAATTAATGTTTGGAGAGGAACTGTGTGGCAACATGTTTGCTGTTTCAACTTGTTTCATCTAAATTTGACTTGCCAAGAAATCAGTTAGTGCAGGTTTAGTTTTGAGATATTAAAAAAAAGCATTTAGCTAGTTTCTGCCACTGATGATGCAAACTGCACAAGCTGAGCGAGTGGAAAGACGCAGTGCATCAAATCCAGACAGTTCAGAAATCAAAATGAATGGGTTGTATCAAACAGGTGGTAAATGCATTATGTGTGAATTCAGCAAGTGTGTAGAGATTTTTAGACAAATATGTGTTTATGTGTGTGTGTGTGTGTGGCCATATGTCTTTGCACTTATAACACATGAGAGCTTTGTGAGTAAATTTGTTCAAGAGAAAGGGAGAGAGGGAGATTCCCAGAATGACTTGAATTCCTTTAGTCACTGACCCTCTGCCTGTGATGTCAGGAGGCCATATGCTGCGCACACAATAAGAAAAAAGACACAATCACATTCACGCAAACACACAGCGGCTGCCTGCCTCCACTTCAGGAGGAGCTGTAGGAGGTATTGTTAACATTAACCATTGTGTCTTCCTCAGCAGGAATGGGGAGAGACAATTGCTGGGTGTTTCTTTTGGAGGGAGGAGTTAAGGAGTTTGTCAGGGGTGAAAGGCAAGCAGCTACTCTTTGTAGCGAGGCGAGGACCCAAGCTAACAGCCCCCAATGAATATAAACAGCAGATTGTGTGTTGGTGCCGAACGCTCAGTGTGTCATTTGGAAGACAGCTTCTGTCAAATGCTGGACAATAAAAGAGAAACTCTCACAATCCCTCGGGGTCATCACTGAAAGCTTGGTGGGTTTTATCAGGAGTAATGCTGCCACATTTTTTTGGCACATATATACAACTATTTCAACATCGCACTGTTCTCTCCGTCTGCACGTCTTCTCCGTCTAACTTGCGGAGCATCATCCGACTCGCATCACTGTTATTTAGTCTGGGAGGAAGAGGAGATAAGTGTTCTCCTCTCACTGATCACCTGCCATTACACAAAAAGAAAATTGGATTTTCCTCTGGTTCCTCTGTGCAAGAGATTGGATTTTTGATTCGAGGTGCTCCGTCGTCCTCCGCTGTCTGAAAACCTCAATGCCATCTTTGCTGCAGTAATGCTTCACTTGCATACTTGAAACGTGTCGGCACAAGAGTCATCACTTCCAGGGAACACGATCATACTTAATAACAGAGAGTGAGAGCGCGGTATCCACTTTGCCTTCTTCTCTGGATTGTTTCATGTTTGAGAAAAGTACACCAGATAGGTTAGTCATCAGTTTTAAACCATCTCTGTGGCACCAGCGGAGACACATTATGACAACCGCAGCAGGAACATCCAGGAGTTTTTATGGAGTTTACCAACAGGTGCCTCGCTTCTTTTGCACAAAGAGGACAACTTTATCTGTTGTGTGTCTCATGCTCTGCTAGAAGCTTTCACACTGAGAAAATAACCCAGATGATGATAATGTCTGCAGAGTTAAACCTGAGTCATTTAATCATATACTTAAAGCTAGAGTAGGCAGTATTTTTTTTGGGCAACAGTCAGCAAAAAAAAAAATCCCCTACATACCTCTCAGCGTATTGTAATTTAAGTGGTCTGAGAGGAAACTAGACTTTTGCACTTCTGTGTTTTAAGGCTTTACAAAATGTCAAAGCAGGTGAGGCAGTTTACAATGACAACAAAGAATATGATGACAATGAGTGAGGTCAGTGTTCTACTTTACATGTCTGCAAGTACACAATACGAGGTGTGTCAGAAAGGTTTCAGGACTGGTGTCGCAAAAGATATATTTAAAATCCAAACTACAAACTACGAGTTTTCCCCTTCAAAGTAATCCCCCCTGGAATCTAACACACTTTCCTGCCATGCACTCCTGGAAGGATTCTTCAGGGATCCTCTGCAGGTCCATCATCCACGTCTTCTAAACAGGTCTCCTTGTTGACCCCCTTGAGCTTGGGGAAGAGGAAAAAATCCCACGGAGCCAGATCAGGTGAGTAGGGAGCTTGCTCCAGCACGGCGATGTTCTTCTCAGCCAGGAACTGTGGGATGCTCAGGATATTGTGAGCAGGAGCGTTGTCATGGTGAAGCAGCCACGACTTGTCCTGCCACAACTCTCACCTCTTCTCGTGCACTGAACAAAGCAAACGCCGCAGGATCTCTTTGTAGACGTTCTGGTTGATCGTCTGAAGGGGAAAACTTGTAGTTTGGGTTTTGAATATATCTTTTGTGACACCAATCCTAGAACTTTTCTGACAGACCTCGTAGTCCACTGGGGTGAGCATGACATAAATTTCTTTGTCTCCCCAAGTCTGCGAAAGTCCATACAAACCACTCCACAGCCCAATACTTGTGGCAGGGGCAACTTTGCTTCAAAAGCAGTCGAGCATATGTTCTGCGGTCATGCACAGAATATATAGATACAACTCTTGCAAGTGAGCTCCTGTTGACGAATAAAGTACTAGAATAGAATAGAATAGAATTATTTTTATTGATCCCCCATTGGGGGAAATTCACATGCCACAGCAGCATCCAAAAACTATAGAAACAAAGTACAAGGAAATAACAATAATTAAGTTAAAAAAAAAAATCAGTATATACACAAAATGACAAAAATGTACTATTGAATGACAAAAAATATTTACACTGAAAAAGAAAACAGATTGTGCAAATTTGCTGTGCAAAAGTGAATTACGACCAGGCGTTAATTTTGTCCGCTTGGTTAACATCAGCCAGTGACGCTGATGTTGTTCAGTCTTATTGGGAGGAATGAACTGCAGCTGCACATCCGTGGCTGTCCACAGCTGTCTGTGTGTGCGTCTGCACTGTAGAATAATCAATGCATTCAGGAGAGCAGCATCTGAACAGAAGAAGCCACAAAATGATTATTGACGTTCTGCCTACTGTAGCTTTAAACGTTTGGCAAATTTGTTAAGAAACAGATACTGTACACATCCAGCTACCACAAGGTTGAGTCAGCATCCATTTAGAGTCATGTGTCTCGCTTCCTGGTGAACATAAGCACGATGTTGTCCAACGTGAGCTCAGTTTTGACCTCTACCAAGCAGAAAAAATACCAAAAACGGCAGTTCCTCTAGCGGCCACTCAAGGCTGGCTCCAAAAGTAAGTAAATCCCCAATGACGTCAATATTAAAATGCCCGAGGGGGTTAAAACGGTCTGTACAGCTCAGGGGGAATTGCTGAGTAAAGCCTTTCACACACAAGCAGTCATGTGATCAGTTGATAATTTAAAAATATTGATTAGTGCAGCTTTAAACAGACAAGTCATGCTACTTGGTGACTGCTTACCGTACAATCACTCTGCAAACATGTTTCCAACAGGGGGCTGCTGACTAAATGGTCTTAAGTAGTAGTGAGATTAATGTACCACTACACTGAAATAAATTAGGCGCTGTCCTATGAGACAAAGCTAACTACTGAGGAGATCAGTGTGGACAGTGTTGTTTTGCTTTGAATCATCCTTGTGCGGGAAATTACACCCACAGGGCCAATAGGAACTACCCTAGCCCTCCAAATGGCAATTAATCTTAATTAGGGATAATTATGAGGCCAGGTGGTTTCTCCTGGTTCCTTTCATCTCTGCTCGTCTTGCTCGGTTGTGTTTGTAGTTGGACCATTTGTGATTAAAAAAAAAGAAAACAGATATAGGTTTTTTAGTCTTTATCTCACTGTAAAACACTGTGTATCGTTGTTAAGGCTACACAAATAAAGTTTGCCGTTATTGTTTTAGCAGCATTGTTAGCTCCTCTGAGTAAGAAATGGCGTCTGTCAAAGCTGTGCCAACACAGTGATTTAAAATGACAATGCACAGAGCTCTCCTTCCTGCACTCAACTTGGTCCATTCTCAACACAGATGCCTCCGTCTATCAGTCTTTACTGTTGACAAGCCAGAGTCACACTCTGTGTTCTGATCTCTCTGCAGGGCCCTTTGTGTGTGTGTGTGTGTGTGTGTGTGTGCATGCAGGCACCCATCTGTGTCTGGGCGTCCATCTGTAGATTACCACACATCCCTGCCTCTCCTGCCTCTAGGCTAGAAGACCAGCTCAGGTCCGGCATTCAGCAGTCTGGAACATTTAACACCCTCATCTTTCATATAAAGCTGCAGGAGGTTTTTACTTTTTTTTTTTGTTAAAAAGCTCCAATATTTATTACCTGAGATCCAAAGATTAAGACTGAGATGCCACAGATTTGCCCTTTTTGGCTTGAGTGTTACTATATCGCTGTTTTTTTTCATTTTTAATTATGTACACATGCTAGAAATTCTGTATCGTGCCTCACCAACAAAGGCCAAGTCTGTTTACCATCTGCATCCTCCAGCTGCTTTGGCGAATCACACTAGTTTTGACTAATAAGTTTAGTTACTTAGCTCTCCGTGGAACCCTGAACGCTTCCCACCTTCTTGAGGAGCCAAAAATACATTTCCATCCCGTGAAGCTCTGCAAAAGGTTGTAAACGCTGATGTATTGTTGCCGTATACAGGTGATGTGAAGTATGTATCAGCAGTTGCCTAGTTACACATCCAGCTGATATGGAGCAAAGTTTGGTGTGGCGCTTATGGCAACATGGCAAATGTAAGCCCCCACGTCCACTCCTCTGGATATGACTGAACACCAACTCCGAGGGAAAGTATCTGGCTTTTTAGCTGCTAAATGCTCACCAGCTGGTTCTGGGGAGGTATGTGCACAACAGGTTTATTAGAGCTTATTTTTTTTCTTTCTGCTAAATAATAAAAGATGCTTGCTTCGGCCATAAAAGTACAAATATCAGTGACACAAACCAAAACTATGAGAGAAAATTGTGCAAAAAAAAAAAAATGCTGCATGGAGCTGCAGAGCGTTGGCAGTAACTCTCTGTTGGTTTGTTTCAAGGAGTCTCCTTCCACATTTCATGTCAGCATTTGCCCCGTTCTATAGATCACTTGTCACTGCACAGGAAGAGGGATGCGAATGGATTTTATTCCAAACACATGCAGGTCAGTGGAGATGCAGAGTTCACAAATGCAAACATGAGCAACAGGGAGAAGGTGGCGGCGTGGTGCTGTTGTGTCCCCTCATAACTAGAATAAGCTTCAGCATTCAAATCTGCAGCTTTTGTCTGTGAAGGTTTTGCTCAGGTGGCTTCCTTCAGCAGTCCAAATGCATGCATGGTAGGACCGGTGATGATTCCAAACTGGCAGCAGCTGTGTGAGCATGCACGGCAACTTGTCCAGAGTGTCCAAGCCTCTCGCCCAATCCCAGGTGGGATAGAATCCAGCCTCCCTCCAAAGCCACACAGGTGAGTCCATTTCCAATCTACAGACTTTGGAGCACGTTCCTGTCAAGTCTGTGACGGCTTTGGGTGTCACACTGTCCAGCGTCAAGTGCATGAGGACTGGGATGTAAACATGGAGGTATGTACCCAAACCAAGAAAGTATGGTGAAAGGAGGAAGTCTGCTATGAAGCGTCTGCACAGGTTTCCGATCCTGTCACAATCGTGTGTCCAACTTTGTACCATTTTGAGTCCTCACAAACTTATAATGAAAAAGTGTGTAAGAGGGGGTTGGAGACGAAAATTGGGCCTATAGTTGATGGATTGATGGACAGAATGAATGTGATGCTGCTGAACGATGTACATTTTAATGCTGACAAAAAGTTTCAAGGACATCCTTGGATTTGAATAACTTGTAAAAACCTGTAAGATTCAAAGCACCTTACCAACGCACAGGGGAATTTGAGAAAAAAAAAAACAATAGACATTAATTATTGAATTTTATAGTGTTCATGATATGTTGTTTTTTTTTTTTGTCCAAGCTGTTGTTGTGACATCTGCTCTACATCAAGTGCCACGATGTCGCTGTGTAGCTGCATACGCTGTTCCTATCGGCTTTGTCAAGGCCACAGCTTCACCGCATTCAAAAGTCAAGTGAGATCTACATTCTTGTCAAAAGGCATTCAGGGCTGCCGGGAACACACATACGCATACTTTCTTTGTCTGCAAATTCTTGGATGAATGAACCTCACTGCAACGTACGTACAGAAATATTTCATTTTCTGTGTTGCTGCCTTGACACATTTGCCCTCCTGTGATTAGCGCTACCCTTATTTTGTACATCACGTACCAAACACAGAGCCACAGAATCTGACTTATGGTGAAGCGGAATGTCAGACAAAAAAGAAAAACGTGCAGACAAAACAGAACAGCCGTCTCTCTGCATTTTCAGCTTCAAGGCCGGTGCGCAGTCAGAGTGGTAGTTCTCACCACTAGATGTCTCACTGCTGAACAGTGTGAAGTGCTGCAGAGAGAACAAGGCGGGATTCATGCAACGAACCAAAAACTGTCCAGAGACAGAGAGATGCTGTATTTAGTTTGGTGCATTTTACCATAAGCTCACTTTACTCATCTTCTAATTCATTTCTACAACTTAAAGCTGCTCTACGCAATATTTTTACATTAACAGTGGACTGAAAATCTACCTGTCAGTGGTTGTGCAATGGGCCCACAGGTGATCACTATAGACTCAGCTGTTGCCAACAGCTTAATAAAGCTTCTAAACTCACCAGACAGACATTATGGATTGTTCTTATAACTTTTATGTCTCTTTCATTGAGCATAAGACAGCTGTTTCTCTCCAAAAGTTTAAAAAACAAACAAAAAAAGCATTGTGTGCTGTATGGAAGCTGCAGACAGACAAAGTTAACAACTATTAGAGCTAAAAGATTTGCACGAAATATCCAATTGCAACTTTTCAGACAGATCTTATGATTGCTGTTGGATTTGTGAGGTAATGTTTTTGAATTTTGAACTGGCTCGGTGGTTATTCAGTAATGAGACTGGACCACATGGTGTACACTGATCAATGGGCAGCATAAATAACCTCTGAATGTTTAAATCTGCTCCAATAAGATGAAACAAAATCACAGCATTAGCCACACCTCGTATAGGAAAGATGAGCTACGTTTGCTGGGAGAAACCCGCAGAGTGGAAAGACTGCTGTGTGTTTGCTTTATAACAGAAACATGGCTCCATGAAAACATCCCAGACAGATTGGAGGGATCGACATTATTGCGGGCGGACAGACAGACAGCTAGCTCTGGGCAGCATCTGCGGCTTCACCATCGTCACACCAGCATGTGTGTCTTTGTGTCCCTGAAGACCTACCAGGACCTGAAGAGATTCACCATGTTCAACGGATGGCGGCGTGCATGGACGCAGCAGCCCCTTCAGGAGACAGCGGGAGTGATACGTTTAGTGTCTTGTCTATTTAGACATTCATTCAACTTAAATGATCCTAAAGAAACGCTCTCTCATCTTGCCTGTACTACTGTGTATGTACAGCAAAATGACAATAAACCTGATTATATTATATTATATTTGGAATTGCAGCCATTGCAATTTATTAATTTGCATTGTTTCAAATTGCAATTTTGAGCATCTAGCAGCTAAAGGGGGCAGGTATTTCCCTCAGGGGCTGATTGGAGACCAAAAATACACAACAAATACTAGAGTTTCCTTTATCAGGTGAACAGAAAAACAACTCCTGATCAATGTTGCTCAATATCTGCAGAGTGTATTTTAAAGATTGCTTCATGGTGTTGTTGTGTTCTGTGTAATGCGTGCGCAGGAAACATTTAGTAGTTTAAGTTTTTGCACATTTGTTTTTGTATTTGTGATGTTTTTTTGTTTTTTTTTTAAATCTTGTGCCCCTGATTGCATGCCAAGTTTCCCATCTGGGATAATAAAAAAAAAAAAAAAAAACTGAACCAAACTGAATTTAAGGATGAGACTCCAGCTGCTGGTTCGTACAAGTAAACACAAACCTTTCTATTCCACCTCGAGTGCACGAGCTTGTCTGTTCACGTCGTGTTATGACCATCACCAGTTGCAGCCCACATGTTCCAGCTTTTATCTTTATTATTGCATCATTAATAATTCCTGCAGTTCCAAGAAGCCTGAAGTCATAATGATGTATAGGAAACACTTTCATGTAATATTAAGTTGTAATAATGAGACGAAGAGGGCAAAAACGCAGCGATAGCCACCGGAGCAGAATGACCGACATTCGAAACAATCAGCTCGGTTGATGATGACACAAAGAGACGCTGGCGCACGCTTCCATCATTTCCCAGACAACAGTTATGTAACGTAAACGTGAAAAAAACAGGAGGTGATTTATCAGGAGAGGACGACTACTATTTGCTTCTATTTGTTTACTCCGCTTTGTATGCATATATGTGGGATTGTGTGTGTTGACTGAGTGTGAGTGAGAGTTTGCATATGTACGTCTGTCAGTGTGTGTGTGTGTGTGTGTGTGTGTGTCACCGTGAGCAACGCTTCAAGAATGCTCAGAAACACTGCCCTGCCAAATATCAGTTATGTAATTGCATCATTTTCTTCAAGTCTGTTCCTGTGAACTGCTATCTCCTCACCTCCCTAAATCTCCATTTTCTCTCCCCCCCCACACCCGTCTGCCTCACCCTCTTCCCCCTCTTCTTACTCCCTTGATGGATAATACTCTTCCACCCATCCCTTGTGTCAACATCCCTCCCGCCTTCCTCTAAATTCATTATTTTGCACAGCATCTTCCTCCTGCATTCCCCCCCTCTCCTCCTCTTCTTCTTCTTCTTCTCCTTCTCCTGCAGACACTTGTTATTCCCTCGCTTTCTGACACACACATATATACCCCTCTTCCTTTCACACTCACTCCCTCTCTCTATACCCCTCTCTCTCTCTCTTTCTGTGTGTCTCTCCAGGGTACAGTCTGTGCTGACAGCCTGTTCCTCCAGAATTGATTTCTACCAAGAATGCAATAAAAGTCACTGAAGAAAAGGAGAGGAGCAGCTGAGTAACAACTGCTTGTCAATCAGTGCTGATGGGTGTGTGTGTGTAATTTGGGATGGGCTGCTTTATGTGCTCATGCAGACACGCATACTATAGAGGCAGAACGTTGATTTACCTGTCTGCATCGCGTCGACAGCGCGTTTGTTACATGTGAAAGCCCGTTTGGTATTCCGTCGTATCCTCATAAGGCTGCATGGATTTCCTGCCACCTTGATGCTTTTTGCTGTAACTGCTAATCATTAGCTGCAGCGCCATTAGATTAAAATCAATTTCTCATTTGACTACACACAGCTGTTGTTTTTACACAGACCCGGCTATATAGGGGGCAGTTATGGAAACATGATGGACGCCCTGGAGACACATAAACAGATTATGAAGTCAAAGGTGTGCTGCTTGCAGTTTTCTGTCAAAGGGCGCAAACGCTGAAGGTTTACTGAACGTTTTGCTTCGATTTCCTAATTAAATTGACAACATTCTCCTGTTCGGGCTGCGGTTAGCAAGAAGGATCCCCGGTTAGGACTCCCGGGATCTCTCTGCGTGGAGTTTGCATGTTCTCCCCGTGCAGCGTGGGTTCTCTCCAGGTTCTCCGGCTTCCTCCCACACAGTCCAAAGACATGTTGAGGTTAGTTGGTGATTCTAAATTGTCCGTAGGTGTGAATGTGAGTGTGCTTGGTTGTCTGTCTCTAAGTGTAGCCCTGTGATAGACTGGTGACCTGTCCAGGGTGTCCCCTGCCTTCACCCTGAGTCAACTGGGATAGACTCCAGCTCCCCGTGATCCTAGTGAGGATGAAGCGGTGTATAGATAATGGATGGATGGACGTTCTACTGTCCATTACTGAAAAGATCCAATGCACACAACTCAAGGCTCCAGAATACTTTGAAGCTCTACAAAAAAAAGGACATGTTCAAGTAAAATAAAAGCGAAAGGTTGAAATAAAACATCTTTAAATATTATAAAGTTTGGGATTAATCCACAAAAATATCTTTGTATTGCTTGCTAGGGCTTTTACTGCTTTGTTCCTTTTCTTGCATTCATATTTTGTGTTTTATGTTCTTGTATCTTATGTCTGCTTGTTCTAACTTTATTCTAATTTCACCTTAAACTTGCCTTACTTAGTTCGACCTTGCTGTTTATCTTACTATTGTTCTATTGATACTGCTTTTGCTTTGTCTGTCAATACACTTTGTAAACCCTTATCTTTAAAAGTGCTATAAATAAAATAAGGCAACATTCATTTATATTGTTATTAAAAACATGATCAGTAGTACTAAGTATTAATTAAAATTTTTCTGAATTGTTATTGATTGAGATCGGGGACATCCCCTCCCACATCAAACCAGTGAGAAAAGCCATGTTTTACTGAAAGAGCCTTTTTTGGGTTTTTTTGTTTTTAAAAGAGATTTTTTGGCCTTATTAGAAAGGACAGAGAGAGAGACAGGAAAGTGGGGGGAGAAGAATGGGGGAAGGACCTGCAGCAAAGGGTCATGAGTGAGACTCGAACCCATGACTGCTGCGTTGGGGACTACAGCCCCTATACATGGGACACCAGCTCAACCAGCTATAGCAACAAGAAGTTTAACCAAGGACTGGGAACCTTTGGAAGAATTTAATGCATTTCCACCACAGGAAAATTAAGTTCTGAGGATATAAATTCTCTCCATAAACAGCCGCTGTTCAGAAGATAAGGGCCAGTTCATAGGTTTCTGTGTCTGTGTGTGCAGGCCGATATGCAGGCAGCCTGTTCACATTACAGCAGGTAAACATTGATCTGCTACACAAACTGCATTTGCCCTCATAGCAAACACACATAGCAGGATATAACATGTGGTTACAGACTGGGTTGTAGCACTGCGTCAATGTCTCAATGATTGGGTGATTATTCCTGAGGTGTGCCGAGCATAGTGTACAAACACAGCACAAAAAATCAGACTTAAACAGTGTTGGCATTATTCTACTGTTACGTTCATAAAGATGTGGATGATGGAGAATGATCAGTCATACCAGTTTCATACCAAACATTTGTTTTCAGCACCACTTGTTTTTCTGGTGTTGCGTACGTCAGTCAAAACAGGGTATAATGTGTAAGTGTTTTCTTGTTTTTTATCAGTTTGTGTTTTGTTATTCTGCCCTATTTGTGCTTTTTTTTCTATCTACTTTTCTTCTGTTGTTTGTTTTCTGCCCCCACATGCACAGTCAGAACTCTTGTGCAGATAGTCCGTACAGCCACATGTTGATGATCTGTGGACCCTAATGGACTTGGGCGAATTACTAGATTTAGGTCACATGCACCCTTACGGATGAGGAAAGTTCAAAGCATGATTTGGTCTTAATATCTCGTAAAAATTCGGCATCTTTGGAGCTCCAATGCTGAACACTTCTGATTGGGCGAGCGCTTGCAGCAGACAGTCACTCTCATTTCCAGCTCTGATTATAGAAGTTTTGGGACGATTTAACGAGTTTTACCCCTCTCCACAATCAAAGGAGATGAAGACAGCGCCTCACCAGCCATGAACCTCACCGCACGTCACCGGCCCAGACTATTTACTAATGTGAGAAGTTTATGGAACCAGTAAACACCCTGATAATATCAAATGTTAGATATTTAGGAGTTAAAATCTGGGTGGTTACAAGCATTACACTAAAGCAACTTGAGCAGTTTAGCAAAGCTATACATTTTAGCCTTTGAGGCTGACTGCAGATAATACAACTTTCACTGAAGAATAGAGAAACCGTGTTGACCACATCTCTCCAACCCTTTTCTCATCAAGACTCATTTAACGTTCTGATTTTGTTTAGTTTTGTTGTCGCTGCAGAGTATTGTTAGTGTTACAGCACCTTGTTGCTCCGCAGTCTCCATTTAGTTTCTATTTGCTTCCTCAGGTGGGGCTCTGCTCTGGTCCCTTTGGCACAATAATCTTGATGGTATCCTGTTGTGTGTGATGCACCATAATTTTGCAGTCTGGTAGTGTGTGCATATCTCTGATTAGAGATGAGAAGATCTGTAAAGTTTCTTCTTATGTACAGGATGCAACTTGATCTAAAAAATCTGTTTTCTGAGCCTGTTTGTAAGCTGTTTGCTTGCTTTAAGCCTTGTTTTTCATGTGTTTTCAGTCTGTTTTGCTGCGACTGTTTGTCTCTTTTCTTATCTCAATGACTTCATCCCACAATCAACGCCAGGATGACCTGAATCTCCTATGTCCTTATGGTTGTTGCAGCGTCTCCTGTTGTTGTCCAGCCACCTGCATCACCACAACCTACTGCGGTGGAGCTGTTTGTTGTCCAATCATGTGCAGAAAATGATGTAAACACAGATATCATTTCTTAATTTGTCGGCGTACTACTTTTCCGAACCTTCGTGGGTCTTTAGATTGTGGTGGAAACACAGATGACTAAGAATCTGAAAAAATCTCTAAGTTCAGTTAATTTTAACATAACTGAAAACACAACTTCAGTGAGGCCTGCTGTGGAATATTCAAAACTGCGTTAACAACTTTTGTGTGTCCGTTTTGGATTGTAAGAAGCAGATGGAGAAAATAAGTTTGTTTGGGCCTTTAAAAACTACACTGAGAGCAACGCAAACAAGTTTTTATTTACCTCCAATGGTTGCACACCACGAGAGAGACGAACAAAATAGCTGCAGGTGAAGCGATCCTTTAAAAAGAGGGGCAGAAGGTCTGACGGAGGAAAAAGAAACTGTGTGTACATGCATGTGTGTGCAGCTCAGTGTGCAATGGCTCAGTGTAATGAGCATCTGGACTGAAAGGCAATCCTCTCACTTACCAACGTGTGTGTATGTGTGTGTGTCAGCAGGAGGTCAACACCATCCAGTGGGTAGCAGCTGTCACTTTTCCTCTGCGGTCTCCCAGATTACATGAAGCGAACCTGCGGCCGCCCAGACGCCACAAACACACTGATGGGTGGATCCCAGACTAGGTGTTCATTGATGAGTCTGGGAGGTCAGGGTGGAGAGGCGTGGGGGCGGCTGGTAAAATGACAAGAAGGGTGACCCCAGAAAAGGGGGGCGGGGGTGACACTTGTGTTCGTCTCTGTCCACCTACCTTCCCCCGACCATCATTCCTTTTCTCCGGCTCCCATCTCCTTTTTTTTTTGCTTCTCCACATTTCAATCAATCATCTTTTTACACCTGATGTGTGAATATTATTATCCCTGTTTTAACCGTTGTGGTTCGTGAGGAAAACAAAGGTCTTTTCTTTTATCTGAAAACATTTCTGCATCTATGTGTATACATACCACAGGTTTACTTTTTTAAATTCATGCCTTTCTACAACATTGCTTTTCTTTCTCTTTGCATCATAAGTGTGATCATTATTGCAACCTGCTGCATTCTGTATAATTATGTCATATCCTTTGCTGTTGCAACTGCAGCCTCGTGGGAATCATTACTCCTATCCAATTTAATGTAGTCTAATGATTGGAAGCAACCATCCATCCATTATCTATACACCGCTTAATCCTCACTAGGGTCGCGGGGGGGCTGGAGCCTATCCCAGCTGACTTAGGGTGAAGGCAGGGGACACCTGGACAGATCACCAGTCTATCACAGGGCTACACTTAGAGACGGACAACCAAGCACACTCACATTCACACCTACGGACAATTTAGAATCACCAATTAACCTCAACATGTTTTTGGACTGTGTGGGAGGAAGCCGGAGAACCCGGAGAGAACCCACGCTGCACGGGGAGAACATGCAAACTCCACACAGAAAGATTCCTGTGAGGCAACAGTGCTACCAACTGCGCCACCCTGCAGCCCTGGAGGCAACCAAGTTAAACTAAAATAGCACACATTTCTATGCACAACATGTTATATCAAAGACTACATGTAGTGTTGTTGTGTGCTGCTCCAGCTTAAACTTTGTCTGTGAATTAGGAAGGTGAAAAAAAGTGAAGCGGGCTTGAAGTTCAGGTGACAGTGAGGTCACAGATGATGGAGCAAAGATTTATCAAAGCTGCCGTCTACTAAAGCAAGAGCTGAACATTTTGTGGAAATTTATGCAGCTTCTTTTGCCAAGAGTCAGCAGGAATTCAGGCTGAAATTTTGTTACATTAAAGTTGCTGAAGAAAAAAAAGGGGAAAAAAGTCTTCTAACCTGAATGACCGTATGGATCATTTGTCCCTACCCCTCTGATACAACCTGGAGGAATGTTTTGGGAATTCACACAGGATAAAGGAAAAACAGCATGGACACGTTTTTTGGGGGGGAGGCTCATTTTTTTAACTTTAAGCACAACAATAACATTTTTAGGTTTAGAGAAAGGTCAGGGGATGAAGTGAAAAGGACAGTCTTTGTCATCAGGGTTACAAAAATAAACATGCATTCAAAGAGCCCCTTCTCAGGCTTTTTTTTGGTTTGTTTGTTTTTTACTTTGTTAACATTTCCATATAGTGTTTTAATATAGTCTGTAAGATACATCACGAGCGAAATAAGCAAGGCCATGGCAGAGCATTTCCATACTGAAACTGCAGTTTACCGAGTTTGGCAATCTCCAAAACACAGATTTGGTTTCTTACCTTGTGAACTAATCCTGTCAATTTGCAGGGTGGAGCTTTCTGTATCACTATTTTACTTCAGAATCAGTGTCTGCTTTGGGCACGTGTGGCTGAATTAATCCAATTTTACAACTTGCCATAGTGTAGTGAAGTTTTTACAGTGTTTAAAGCAGAGTTGAAAGTGAGCTGGTGTGCTGGAGCTGTAGTGATTGGAGTGGGTGGAAAAAGAGGCAGGGGCTTCTGCACAGTCCAGAGGAAGCAACAGTGTGGAGGAAGGCCTTGATTATAATTGTTAGTGGACACATGTAGTTGTTGTCATTATATTACTTTTCGAGTCCGCAGGAGTCCACTTGGAGGACTCCATTCTATACACAAACAGCAGATTGTGTATGTATTTCGTGCATTCACACTACTGCCAAGCATTAGCGCTATACGCTTTGTAATGTAGTCAAGTGGACACTCGCAGAAACTGTTAAAACTTCTAAATGTGTCACTTTGATACACAGGGATTCGTTTTTTGGGTTTTATCAAGACCAGAGAAGGACATTAAAGCTACTGGACGGTAACAGTTAAAAGAAACATTGCTGACGACCAGTGCATCCATCCATTATCTATACACCGATTAATTCTCACTAGGGTCGCGGGGGGGCTGGAGTCTATCCCAGCTGACTTAGGGCGAAGGCAGGGGACACCCTCTATCGCAGGGCCACACTTAGAGACAGACAACCAAGCACACTCACATTCACACCTACGGACAATTTAGAATCACCAATTAACCTCAACATGTTTATGGACTGTGTGGGAGAAAGCTGGAGAACCTGGAGAGAACCCACGCTGCACGGGGAGAACATGCAAACTCCACACACAGAGATCCTGGGTGTCCTCACCGGGACGCGAACCTTCTTGCTGTGAGGCAACCTTGCAGCCCCACTGACGAAACCCAAAACAAACAGTGGTGTCTTGTGTTGAAATCAAACGTTTGTTGAAAACAAATGTTTCGCTGACCCATGCATAGACCCTGACCTCCTCCCTCCTTAACAGGGACTGAGTCACTTCTCTTTGATTTGTATGCTTTTTATGTGAGAAGAGTCTAATTTTTCTAAAGGGTAGTTTTTTGCATTTTTGCATGAAGTTTTATATATTAATATGTAGAGTGCACATCAACACTATCAACTTGCCTATTCTGGAAGATATCCCTTAATTGGTAGGCTTCCTCATGACAAATAACCTTTCAGTAGTCCTATGAGGCTGTTTGCGGCATGTCTGCACCATGTATGAGTGTTTCTTTGGTAGAAAAAAAACTAGCGGGGAAATAGATCACAGCTTCAGTGCACATCAAAAGTTACTCCTCCTCTTTTCAGGCTAGTCCACAGGGAAATTACTCCAACTATAACCCCGCGAGCCTTCCAATCCCAATCACATATATCATATTTACATTTACACACCAATTTGATGTTGTCCTTAAATAAGACAGCGCCAATTTTTGTACATGCAAATGATTAAAGCCTCGGGGACTCCTTAAACTCACTCACTTATTTCATCTAAAAAGACATTTCTTTGTACATTTTAAGGAGCTCGTTCTTGCACTCATTCACTTTTGATGATTAATTCAAAGAGAGGAGGCAGATTAAGCATTTCAAAGTATGAAACAAGGCAGAGGACAGAGAGGAACGAGATGAAAGCGGCAAGAGAAAGAGAGATCAGGACCAGGACGGGTCGAGGAGGGAGAGAGAAAGCGGTGCAGGCAGGGGGGAAAAACCCGAAAGATTGCCGCTTCTGTTTCTCCAGTCTGTTAGTTCTGCGTCTTTGTAGGGTCTCTCCTGGGAAACAGAGGATATAACCCTCTAAAGTCTCCGCCGCTTCATGTAGGGTCAAGATCTTTTTGATCAGGGGCGACTGGGGGATAAAAGCGCACAAGGGGGTCGGGGAGGAGGGGAGAGGAGTGGAGCGAGAAGAATGGAGGATGAGTGACAGAAGATTTGAGGAAGGAGGGTGGGTGTCTGAGGTGGACGGTGGAAGACGAGGTGGACGGACGAGGATTTCACGCTGTCTGCTGGAGAGGGGGGGGGGAGTCGAACTTCAGAGGGGAGAGGACTCTTCCCAGTTCGAGTCAAGTGGGGGCCTGAAGTTTGCACAGTTTTCACCACTCCGAAAAGGAAGCGGCGAGAAGAGCAAGCTGTTGGGGAGACACAGAGCGTGGCCTCCATACTGACTTTATATCGATTACACGAGATGCATGAGCGACACCAGATACCGCAGCCATATGTGCACATGAAATTACTGTGACCACACACGCATCAATAGCTGCTTATCGGTGGGGAAGATGGCCTCCTTTTTTTTAAAATTACAACCCCCTTTTTTTTTATTTATGCTGATTTGCACACACAGGTGCTCATGCATTTGCAACACTGTGCTTCACACTCTCACACCTTCTTATTATG
The DNA here is from genome assembly GCF_000690725.1 of Stegastes partitus. Taxonomy (NCBI): domain Eukaryota; kingdom Metazoa; phylum Chordata; class Actinopteri; family Pomacentridae; genus Stegastes; species Stegastes partitus. The sequence continues at coordinate 368,671 of NW_007578240.1, forward strand.
TTTGCATAATTAGCCCATTGCAAAAGCAGTCATCTTATGAAATCAGTGTCACATAACTGCTGCTGTGGGGTTTTTTTTTTGAGTGTGCTGCGCCTTTAAACAGCAGGCGTGGCTCTGCTACTACGACCCGCCTTTTATGCATAACAGCCAACTCTCCTTCCACCCGGATCATATAGTGCAGTAGTCTGCAAAGAAAGTGACCACAGCCAAAGCGCTCAGTCCAGCCCTGTGAGTGGTGGGACCGCGACCAAACGGACTCATTTACCCTCAGCGACTGTTTATCACCTGGAGAGAGAAAAAAAAAAAAAACAAGGAGGGGGAAAGAAACAGACACCAAACGGGGAGGGAAATCTCGCCTTTTGACGCTCGGGAGGAATCCTTGTGCCTGCTGCTGCTTTATGGAGACTTAAATTTTGCGCACGGCGGATCTATGAAGACGCAGACAGGTTTTTCACTCTCAACACCAGGTAAAACTCTCCTTTCTGTTTTTTTTCAATTCAACTTCTCTTAACACGCGAGCAAAAAAAGAAAAAAAGGGTGTTTCAGATCGCAAATCAAACCGCGTAAAGTTTGCAGCGTTTTTTTTCTCCCCCCACCAGCGCGCCTGATGCTTAATTAACTGATCGGCGCTTCTTTTCTTTTTTTTTTCTTAAGTCGCAGCTGAATTCTTTGAGCTTGATAAGGAGTTTGGATCGAGGAGGAGCTAAGAAAAAAAGAAAAAGCACTTTACATAGGGCTCCCTCCTGTCTGTTCGTGCGGCAGGCAGTGCTGGACGGGTACCTGTCTGTCCAATTAATGTGTTTAAATGGGATTTGGAGCAGCCAGCCGGCACAGTCCTCCCCTCCTGTCACAGTATACTACTAAAACAGTGTTATGTAATGAAACACTGTTGCGAAACTTCTCAGCAACAACACAGAGTAGTTTAACTTTAACCTTGCAGCATTACGCGCAGGATGCTTCGTTAGATGCTCCCCCCATATGTGTGTCTATACAAGCAGTGACCTTTATTATGAGGACTCTGCTGTAATTGGAAGGACCTCAGATGATCACTTGCCCCCCCTTTTTGCTCGCGTTTTTTCCTTCCTTGAATGGTCTCCTGTTTACACCAACAATCTACTATGATGTGTCCAAAATAGCTGCATTATGCTCCAACACATAATCAAGCCCTCAGACAGCGGTGTTTCTTCTTTGGTGAGAATGAGGCTCAGTTCTGACACAGCTCTTGGCTCTGTGCGTCTCCGCAGACACCGGGAACAGGGAGTGATTTCTCCCCGCTGCCTGCAGCCCCCATGCCGGGCATTAGCTCCACCGCGCCTCGTTATGAAAGCTGGGACATGGACCACCTCGACCACTACCAGCATTATTTCTACGACGACCACGACCCGGACGAGGATTTCTTCAAGTCCACGGCGCCCAGCGAGGACATCTGGAAGAAATTCGAGCTGGTGCCGACCCCGCCCATGTCCCCCATCCGGGCGGTGGAAGGGTCGGCCAGGGTCGGGCTGCTGTGCCCGTCTCTGGGGGATAAGCTGGAGTGGGTCTCGCAGTTCTTGGGGCAGGAGGACGAGCAGCAACAGCAGCAACAGCAGCAGCAGCAGCAGCAGCAAGACCTGCCCTGCAGACTGACCACAGCCAACGACTCCTTCGGGAACCTGAGCTCCATCATCATCCAGGACTGCATGTGGAGCGGCTTCTCGGCCGGCCAGCAGCTGGAGAGAGTAGTAGGGGAGCGCTGCGCATCCTGTCCCGGGACGGCTGCAAAAGTCGCCGCCGGATCCGCGGTCACATCCCCCGGGAGGGTGCAGGGTGCAGCCCCTGCCGACACCTCGGCCCTGAGCGGCTTGGCGGCGGACTGCGTGGACCCTGCTGCGGTGCTCACTTTCCCGTTAAACGGTGGATGCAAGAAACAAGTGTCCTCCGGTTCAGAGTCACACACAGACTCATCAGGTCAGTAGCACATGGGATATGCAACTCAGGCGTTTTGTGTGTGTGTGTGTGTGTGTATGAGTTGAGTTGTAGATCTGTCAGTGGAGCATGAGTGTTGTATTTAAGTTGGCTCAGTGATCACAATCAAAGGTGGTTTTCTCGCGATATTTCCATCATATTCCTGCAATTTTCCTAAAAGGTATGCACTTTGTCATTTTCTCTTTGCCTGTCCACAAAAGGTGTCTTTTTCTTTTTTCTTTTTAATAATAGTGACTGGATGCTTTATTAGACCTGAAATGCTGTGCCCTTGTCATTCATTCAAGCTTTGGTTTGGCACTATATGGCAATACTGGCTGGCATGGCACATGATGACTGCATTGCGTTACCTTGGTGCATGCAACACATGCTTGAAGCCCAGAGAGCGACACGCCCATTGAAACATCTGCTCCTTGGCAGGGCTCCAGCAGACCAGCTGCTCCCTCTCCCTGCTCCTCCAGCCTGACTTATGATAACAATATCCTCTCCACGCTCCCTGGTGCGGATTTGACATGAATTCAATAAAGAGTAGTCCTTATTGGAACTTTATGTAACACTGAGGCAAAGGAGGGGAAGGAGGAGTGTGGGGGAAAAAAAAAAATCACGCCTCTTTTAGTTATTATGGCCAGTCTAAATTTTCCCTGACTCAAACCCTACTTCTTATTTTTTTTTTTCCCCTTCTCTCTCTCTTCATTTTCCACTCCCTGAACCCATATGATTGAGTTTGGTATGTAGGCTGCCATGTGATGTTGAGCTTGGACCATGCATAATGGTGTGTGGAATGTCACAAAGGGAACTTGTTGCTGCATTCCTGCGCTCAACAGGCTGCGGCGCCAATTGTGTCAGTGGGTGGATTTGGTCCGAGCCAGCCCGGGCTGTGAATAGAGCGGGATTAGCCATTTACGAGGTCGGCTGGGCCCGCAGAATTCTTTGACACAAGTTGGAGAGAGCGTTTCACACCATTTCGGGGGATAATATGCGCTCAAAGAGGAGGGAGAATGAGCAATCGTAGGAAATAAACGTGCGCTTAAGCTTCATTAAAGGCCCATTATTAGGTTACTTGAGAGAATTTATTCTATGTGCCTTGTAATATGAGACGTCATCTTTTGTCACATGAATGCTGTTGGGGAATAATAGACAGGCACCCTTCACTCCGGAGCTCTTTGTCCGTCCCCATCGTGTAGCGATTCTGAGCAGTCAAATCTGCACAAGTGCAATTACTTTAAAAGTGTGTATCAATTTACAAGAGCGCTGAAAATCTCCCAGGAGTCCAGTCAGTTTGCGGGAATCAAGTCGATGAGACCTTTTCGTCATGTTTAACACCCCGTTTTTCACTCGAGTAAATAGAGCAGCAAATGGTTTTGAACGTGCTGAATATTAGTGGGCTCGTTTTAACAAGTTGAAGCATTGTCGATTTGCACCTGAGTGCTTTTTAACCCTACCTGTCTCTCCCTCTCATCCTCACTCTGTCCACATGAATGAAGAGAGGGAATTTCCACTCAGGGAGCTGACCTAATGCAATGATGATTCAGAGCATTAGTGAGAGTGTGTGTTCTGCACTGTGTGTGTGAGTGTGTGTGTGAGGGAGAGAGGTTGTGTAAAGTTCATTTTTACAGTAGTGAGTAATTGGTGGAGGAGACAGGAGGCCACAGTGAGTCTGTCCAGTGGGGTTGCTCACTTCCTTCTGATGTCAACGCCACTTTTTCAAATCATTTTCAGTCTTTAAGAAAATGTCATTGAAACATTTAATTTATTCGCTGTTTCTTTTCAGATGATGAAGATGACAAAGACGACGACGATGAGGAGATTGACGTGGTGACAGTGGAGCACAAGCAGCAACGCAAACCTCGTCGCCTGGTCAACGCCCGTAAGCCGGTGACCATAACGGTGCGAGCGGACCCGTTTGACCCCGGCATGAAGCGTTTCCACATTTCCATCCACCAACAGCAGCACAACTACGCTGCCCCCTCCCCGGACACTCTGCCGACGCCGGCCGAGCCGCCTCGCAAGAGGGTCCGGCAGGAGGCCTCTACTCAGGCCAGCCAGCTTCACCAGAACTCTCACTACCAGCACCCACGGCCCGGCCACGCCCCCTTGAACTTGGACAGCAGAAGGTCTCACGTGACGGCGGCGGGAGTCAGGTCGGAGTCGCCTAACCTCAGCGCCTCGTCTCCTACCTCCTCCGCGTCGCCTTCATCTCCCCCCTCATCCTCTTCTTCCTCCTCCCATCCCCAAAGCTCCCCTTCGAAGCCCCACTCCCTCGCCCACCTCTCCAGCCCCCAGTCGTCCGACTGCGAGGACACAGACAAACGCAAGGCGCACAACTTTCTGGAGCGCAAGCGACGAAACGACCTGCGCTCGCGTTTCCTGTCACTACGGGACGAGATCCCGGGCCTAGCGGACTGCCCCAAGACTCCGAAGGTGGCGATCCTGACCCGAGCCACGGAGTACCTGCAGCAGCTGCACGCCAGCGAGAGGCAGAAGGCTCAGGAGAGGAAGCAGCTGAAAGCCCGGCAGCTGCAGCTGCTACAGAGGCTGGCTCAGCTCAAACGGTCCTGAACGACGGGACGGGCTGTCACCTCACACGTTACACTCACAGAACTGAATGGGGACTACATGAAGGAGAAAAGACACTAATGTTCACTTTGAGTTGGTCACGTTGGAATAGTGCGGGTGGATTTATTATTATTATTTTTTTCTGTTTTGTTATTTTTGTGGTTTGCACATTAGCTTCTGAGTGATTGACAAGGCCGCAAGCCATCAGGACAGCCAGCTAGGGACTGATGTTATGAGGCATCTTTCGGGCAGATTGACATGTCCATGGTCACTCAGTATAGGTTCGTCAAACTGTTCAATCTCCCCTTGTGAAAAATATTCCAAACTGTTGCTTGCTACAGGAAGGCCTGCCGTGAATGCAGCAGTGTTTATTTGATAAACTGCTTCAACTGTGCTGTTAACTGCTGCACTGGTCTCCTTGAATGTGATAGGGCTCGTTGTGCTTGCACAGCTGTGATGTCTCCCCTGAAGTTTCTTTGTAGACCCCCGCCTCCCCCCCTTACAAAGTTCATCTCTTTTACGGTCCTCTGCCCCTTAGTGCTCGGCACACAACTTGTAAATTTCAAGTTGCGCCTACTCTCTTCCCTGCTCTGTTTTATTTCTCTTTGTCTTTCTCTCATTATCTCACGACGTCTATCCTCTCCTCTGTTTGTTCCTTTGCTTTTCTTTGCTCCTTTTCCTCATCAGCAGTCGGGAGTTTCTAACTTCACGCGAGCCTGAGACCTGCGAGAGTAATGTTGCAAGGCTACAGTGTCGCTCTGCTTATCTGGAACAGACGAGGTTAAATCTTAAACTTCTGTGCCTGCAGGCGCCACTCATAACTTTAGTATTTCCTTCTTGCATCACAAATGTTTGGAGAGCGGCGTCATGATCACAGCGACGGCCTGTTTTTGTAGCATTATTTGGAGAAAATAAAAATAAGTTGCCATGCAGACATTGTTTGACATTCATCCAGATTTTTCACGAAAACACAATCTGTGAAAAACACTATTGAAAACTTTTCCCGAGATCTTTATTATTGTTGTGCCATGGAGACCAGCCAAAAGGTGAATGTCGGCTTCAGTTAAATACCTAAAAAGAAACCTTTCAAGAATGGCTTAAATTAAAACCTGCGTTCGAGCAACATCCAAAATGCCATCTTTTTTTGCTTGGAGATGAAGCCCACTGAGTTCCAACTGTATATTTCTTTCATCTTGCTGTCTGATATGTTTGTATTTTTTTTTTTTTGTTGATGTAATGCCTTTAGAAGCCTTTTAATGTATGTAGACTATCCAGTTGGATGTTATGTATATAGGACTCTTACTGTACAGTCCCTTCCAAACCAAAACCAGAGCTGTCTACTATACTCATCCTAGTTTTTCTTTCGGAGCCCCGCGTCCTAAACCCGGGGGCCAAGCTTGCTGGCTTTTCAAAGATAACTCAAAGCTTCTATTTTTGTTAAGAAAATGATTATGAAAAAGAGTCAAAATAAAACACTTTGAACATCGATCACACTAGCCACTTTGTCACAATGGTTTTGTTGTTTTTTTGTTTTTTTTGCAAAGCCTACTTGTTTTCTTTTACTGCTCATTAATTTTCTGTCTCTGGGGTTTCTTTATTTGTACAAGTCAGAGATGACAAAAGTTTTTATACTATATTTTCCTACAGAGTTGTGTTTCAGTGTGAGCTAATGACTGTTTTCGTTTATTGTAGCTGGCAGGGCTTCATTGGTGGTTGTGTGCTGAAAATTGGTACGTGTGCGGCTCTGCTTTCTCTCTCTGGAGCGGGAAGCACCTGAACGCTCCTGTATTCAATCCAGTCACTGTAGCTGTAGCACTCTCTTAGATCTGGTGGTGTAGAGGGGGGGGTGGGGGACTTAAGAGGATCTACCGATTAAACTTCTGGCTGTGTGTAGCCTTTAGTAACCTTAATGTTAATGCTTTCTCTCTGTTTTTTTTTTTTTTGCAAGCCCGGTGCTCCCTATTGTCCCGCAAGCCATGTGACAGACAACACTGTAGCCCTGGATCTAGTACTGTAAATGACTCTATCATGATGAGTAGCATGCCCTGCTTTAAAAGCACTCAGGAAAATCCATGCAGCACCATAGCTCTTGTGATAGGGCCATAGACCGCGCTTGAAAAGAATGCCCCCTATTATAACATGCTGTATGTGTAAAATAACCTCAAGACGCCACTTCAGAGCTGAGAAAAAGAGCAACACGTCAGAGGATTCACGATGGATTAGGTTGAATAAATACTTAAAGATATCATTAATGTTTCCCTTCTTCCTCTTCCTTCCTCAAAAATGCTAATTAAATCAGCACCGACCACCAGAAGCCCTGATTGGATTTTTTTTCACCCCCCAATATGGTGCATCCACATCAGTGGATAGCACAGACTTTTTTTTTTATTTTTTATTTTTTTATTTGACTTGTATTGGTCACTGGTCTCTGCTGTGGCACAGTCATAGTAGCAGTGGACGTTGCTTACTTACTTCAACGATGGTGATTTTGGAGCCTTGTCTCAGCACTTTGTTTTTTTCTGTACCTCATAAGCCTCTATGTATGAAGAGTAAGTCAGAAAAATTAATAAATTTCATGGTTTGACATCATAAATGATTTGTCTGGTCTCTTTGTCTCTTATGCAAAAAAAAAAAAAAAAAGTCTAGCAATAAATATTCTAAATATTTGGATTAAACCATCTCTTTATCATCTTCAGTGTCTCATTCTGACCTGGGTCACACTTTTATTTTAATACACACATTTGTTTTGCATTAAAACCACTTGTATGAGTGAATGATCTGCCTCTTCCCCCATGCACTATTTGTTTTCAGCAGTCTCCAAGGTAACCCCTCCTGGCATCTTTACCATGGCAACAAGCATCTTTGCTCACTCCTGCAGAGCTCTGACAGTTTCCATAGAAACAAAATAGACGACCGACTCTGCTGAAATTATCTCCGTAAAGCATCGCACAGATATCGTAAATGAAGCTGATGCTTGCACGAATGCAGCATGAAGGGGAGATGAATCAATTATGTTGACTTGTTGCCTGAATAACCTGCACTGGAGTGAATCCACTGACTGAACAGTAAAACTGTGGGAGTCAGTGTTTTTTTTTTTTTTTTTTGACAGCAGAAAGGCTGAAAAATTAAAATGATTCTAAATACAATTAAATAGACTCAAATATGCATGCACACAACTCCACATAATCCCCCCATCAATCCACGTTGCCACAGTAACGGCTGCCCATTGCCCTGGCAACAGAACCCATCTGTCATTCTCTATCCGAAACGCGCATGCGCGGCGCCGTCAGCTGGGCTGCCGAGGAGGCAGCATCATGGCGGCGTCCACTCTGAGCGTGCAGTGTGCCTTACGGAGAGCGATGGTCCCGTCTTTGGTGGTAATTTTAGGAGCTACCGGCACCGGCAAGTCCAAACTGGCGATCGAGCTCGGAAAACGGCTTCAGGGAGAAATAATCAGCGCCGATTCCATGCAGGTAGGAAACGTGCTAACGCGAGGAAACGCGCAGGGAGTCCTTGACATGGCAGCCATTGTGCTTCAGATGACACTCGGATTGTTGAAATAATCCGAATAAAACATCTGCTGGTCGGGGAACTTAACGCGTATCTGAATGCAAAGAGGCGGAGGATCATGTCAGTCGGTGCTGGCTGGTTGAGAAGCTGCAGAAAAGCGAATATCAGCCGCTGCGCCAGATAGCAGATGTTCTGAAAACCCGGACACTAACATGCGAAAATGACTTTACTATAGTAAGTCGATCTTTTAACCATCGCCAGTCAGAGATGCATCGAACCGATATCCATGAAACCTCACCTCAGACGTGTCGGAGCAGCAAGAGGGTTTTAAAGGGTCTGATCTGCTTTAGCTCCAGTCTGACCGGCCTGTAGGAGCCTGCAGGGACATGCAGCCCAGGAAAAGAAAAAAGAAATACGTACAACAAAGAGGTCAGGTCAGTCAAAGTGCAGGTGAATGGCATTTCTATGAACACATGCACAGGAATCAGCTCCTCCACAACAACAGATCCGCTGGACCTCAGGACTTCTGGCATTCAGGTGCATCCCATCAGTCTCATGTGATATCAAGGTGCTCATGTGTCGTGGGTTTTTTTTACACACTAGTTATGAAGTGAGTCATAAACTGCTTAAAATAGCAAAAGAGAACCAGGTTTCTTTGTGCATCTTGCAGCTGAAACAGATGCTTCTCAGCTGGAGGACGACACATTATCCAGGGCACAGAGAGTGCTGGCTTTTAATGTGGTTCATCAGTGTGCTTGAGATCCAGAAGTTTATTGTTTGGCTCAACATCAGCGTAGAAGTCTACACACTGGCTTTCTCTCTCATTATTTCTCCTAGCATGTGACTTTTCCTATGCAAACTTAAAAGTAATGTAGACATGGAGGTGATAAAAAACAGCACAACTGAGTTTAAACCCGGTAAGAGACACTTGATTGATTCTACATAGCAGCAAAAAACATGCAAAACAGGATGCGTTGTGTGCATTGTAGCCTTAAAATCTAGACAACATTGTAAACTGGTTTTATAAAATAAAAAGCATGAAAAATTACAGTATATGTTATTTCCCTTGCATTAAATTTTCAAATATTACAAAACATGCACTTTGAGGAAAAGAATCAGGTGGCAGGTGACAAATGCTGGTTTCTGCAGAAAGTATTTCTCTGTTTTCGTGCACGCTGTGAATACTTTAAATGCTAAAATTCATGGAAGTCTTGTGCAGCGTACCCTGAGTTTAATAAATCCCAGTCAGCGTGAGTGCATGAGTCATGAGTGAGCGAAGGGATCAATGAAATGCCGCTATAAAATAATAGTTGATCCATTACTGACTTTTATTGCTAATCCAGTCAATATGTCAGCGCTACATGCAGTGTTGACACAGGATCATATCTGCTCACTCCGTCTGGGCCGTGTGCACCGCTCGTATCGCTCGTGTTGTGCTGTTAAATCTGGAGTTAATGTGTTGTTTAGGTAAGGCTGAGGCGTGTCGTCGTTGGGCCTCATCGCTCAGGAAATGAGCGTAAGTCAATGTGATGCCTCCTGCAGCGATGGAGACACGTCTGCGTGTGTGTGTTTGTGGCAAAGCGGCGACATTTAAAAACTCTCACGCTTGTGTGTCACTCGCCCTTCTCTCTTTCTCAGCCCCTCCCCGCCTTCTGGTTCTCAGGCTCCGTTGCCACAGCAACCAGAGGGCACGCACACAAAAGAGAAGGTTGGGTACCGGTTTGCGTCTGGGTCACGCAAGCACGGACGCAACAAACACAGCAACTCTCAGCTACACACATCTGCCAGCGTCCGGCGGTGATTCCTCTGATTTCGCAGCTAATCGCATCTTTCATCACCTTTCGCCTGCCGTGCCGCCACCTTCCTCCTCCTCCTCCTCCTCTCCGCCCTTCCTCCTCCTCTCCGCCCTTCCTCCTCCTCTCCTCCTTCCCGCCTCCTCGGTGTGCATTGTCCTTGACGGTGTCTGTCCCTGTGGGGAGCGCCTCTTCCAGCAGTCACCTGGTATTGGGTAAACTGGGTTACGCTAATAACATTTCAGCCCAGAATATCTCGACGACCAGCAGCCCTGGTGGTGGAGAGAAACAGTGGCCTAGTTACGGCGTGGCAGCCCCAGCCACAATCTCCACAATCCCTGGCCTTGTTGCTACCCTCCTGTTGGTGTGTGTGACAGCGAGAGAAAGCGAGAGAGACATGCAGACACGGAGTGAGTGAGAAAGAGACTGCTTATGTGAGAATGAGGCTGTGTATAGGCTAGAGCTGCCCTGTGTTGTCTTTGGGATAGGAAACAGTCTGGTCTTGTTTGGGAGAAAGCAGCATTGTGCTGAGCTGGTGCATATTCAGCGCCGTGCTACGCCGGCCCAGCAGCTGATAGTGAATGGGCACGCTGTGGCCACTGGGAAGTGTCTATTGTCCCAGGGAGAATTGGTTCCCACACTCCCTAACACTCCTATTGTGTTCCGATCACCCCCTCCTGCCCCTGGCCCATGCCCCCAACCCACAGTTCATTGGACATGCAGGGGGATATTATTCACTCATTAAATGAACATGCTATCTATGGCAAACACACAAGTGCCTCGCTGTACTGTCATTGAATGAGGCTCTGCCAAATAGTGTAAACCCGTGGTTTCCCAAAGTGGGGTCCAGGGACCAGCCCCTGCTGGGGGGTAGAACACTTGGAATCACGGGACATTGTGCAACTGATTTTAGCCTTCATCGTCGCCACCACCTCATACATGTGCAACGGAATCGTCTCACTTGGTGTCTTAAATTAGCCAGTTATTCAAAGTCTTCGTATTTCACGCAGACAACTCAGGTGCACCATATTTAGTCTTAGATGAATGCAGAACTAGGTTAGTAGTACAGTGCAGCATGTGTTTTACTAAATTTATCTGCACTCCATGCCCTTTTGCTTTTAATTTCCTGAGGTTCCTTTTCTCGTGCTGCATGCATAGACTGCACTCCATCTCTGTCTAATTTGCTGCTTATATTGGCCTTTAATTCAAATACAGTCGACTCAAAGAGGTCTTCAGGGGCTTAAATTTGGCTGTCTGAATTGTTCGCCCTCATGTTTAAAAGATTGCACCCTCAAAAACCCGTGCTGTAGTAGCGTGGGCTACTGAGGGGAAAATATTAAGTGGATATCTCGGGTGTATAACGTGGATCAGTCCACTGACAGCTGCTCTTAAATGATACAACTTCCCCAGCTTCAAAGAATGTTTGGCAGCGCTCGGAGGATTCATGCAAAGAGTGTACACATCCTGGTGGTGGTGGGTTGTGAGCCAGACTTTGGATAATGAAGGTGGTTGATGTGGTGGAATGGGAATTTGGGCAACTTAAAGAGAAAATGTATTGCTGCGTATACATCAAGATTGTTTAAAATGTGCAAGTTGTAGGATTTAATTGGCCTTCTGTCGTCGCAGATAGACGTTTGTTAATCAAGTGTCACCCCCAAGGGAGAGGATGACTTATTAAGGCATCGCTTACTGACAGCACTTAACGGAGCATCATTGGTAATAAGAAACAGTTGACATGGACAGCAAGAGGATAGACTGAGCGATTCATCATGTGAGAAGACCGAAACGTTAGATCTGTTTATCCTGAAGCCGTGATCATCGTTCATACGCTGCCTGCTCTGCACTGTCAGTGGGATGTACTGTAGACTTCTGTGTCCCTTTATTTGTCACTGTATAGACTGTCCATGCTTTTAGTCATCACTTTGTCCATCGCTTCTTTTTGTTCTCCCTGTGGAGCACTAAGATGACGAGGGCAACTAAAGTTTACCGTGTTACTAACTTGAGGGATGTAAGAAGATTGCTCAGTTTTTATGCACTTTAACGGAGGGTTATAAATATAAGGTACTTTAAGATGCGCTATGATGCCGGGTGACCCGATGACCCAGCCAAGTGGGTTACCACGTGGTCGCTATTCTGACTGACTGAATGTAGACGACGGGTTGTCGTTTCCACATTCCTCCCCTTAACCTTCTGTGACTTTAAAATCCCTTCCACTTTTGGAAATGGCAACCTTTTTTTGATGAACTACCTATTTTATTGACAGTGGTCACCTCCCCGTGTGCAAGTGTTTCACCAGATAAATTGCTTCAGCGTTATTTTTCAGGATTGCTGCATCCTGGTCAGACCAGTCAGTCAGACCATTCTCCAGCACTGTGGATACAGGGGTGGCTGTATGAGATGTGATTACATGAGTCCTAATGCAATGAACAGAGAGCCTCCAGCTGACTGATATACTGGGATTGCTGTATATGGTGTCTGTGATATATATATACATACATACACACACACACACACACACACACATATATATATGTATGTTTAGAGATCATAATGCATCAGGAAGCATCTTCATGATGTGTTAGTCCGGCTCTATTTTGGTTTCCCAGGAACACTTGAATGCATCAGCAGAGAAGAGCTAAACAGTCTGCTTGGAGCTGCTCGTGGATATTTGACTGTCACTGAACAAAACTGGAAGATAACTTGATGTTTACTTACACAGGGTTTCTATTTCAAGAAGGTTTCACATGTCTAGGAAATGTATTTACATTGAAAGTTAAATAACAGAGAACAGTTGCTGCCTTGAAAGTTTAAAGTGAATCCAAACGGGCCGTCCACAGAGTCTAGTCAACAGCACCGGGATGATTCTGTTAATATTTTGTCAAAGATCTGAATTACTCAACACTCTCCTCCCTCCAAACAAAGAGCAGTTTTCTCACGCCTCCTCAAAGTCACATGTTTGATGGGTTAACTAATAACACATTGTTACCACAAAATAAATAGTTTTACTGCAGGCTGTTAAAAAAAAAAAGGGGGAGTTTGAGGTTGTGTGTGGGTGGAGCAGGGTGGTGGTGGTGGGGGGTGGGGGTGTCACACTAAAGTGCCATCAGAGGCCCTGGGGGCCAATTTAACAGGTCATGCACATGCATGCACCATTACTTCAGTTTGTTTTGTGTTTGAAAGTATTGGTGGCCGGTGACCCTTGGCTTTATTCGTGGGTGAATGAAGGTGCTGCCGTATTCTCTTAAAGGACAACATGAGCGGTGAGAAGGAGGATGATTTGTCAGGCTTATTCATTTTCTGCTGAATGTGAAAAATAGGTCCGAACAGCGGGAAAGCTGTCATGTGTCATCGTGGCCCTGATAGTCCCATAAAAGTGGAAGGAAGGAGCTGTTTCATCGGGAACGGGCTGATTCTCCTTTAAGTTGTAAATTCAGAACAGGATGGTCATGTCGCCATGATTTGGCCGTGGTGAGGGCTGCCTATTCTTTCAGAGGTTATGCTTATTACTGGCCAGAGGTTGTTACACACACACACACACACACACACACACACACACCAGCACCAGCTGCTTATCTGCGTATTAAACACATCCTACACTCAAAAACTGTGCAGCTATGTGTTATATCCCCTCTAATTTGCTCGCAGTCATCCCTTCCTCCTCCTCGTCCTCCTCACTCTCTTCCTCCCTCATCGTGCATCGTCTCTCTCTCTCTCTCTTTCTCCCCCTCCCACTGTCTCTCTATCTGTCTGGTGTGGCTATGACCTGTCTGGGCTTTGACGTCTCTGTTTGTATTGTAACTCAGGCAATGCTGCCTCCCACATCCGATTTATGATGCATCTTTTTAAGTAATCTAAGCTGGTGTAGGAGAGAGCCAAAAAGAGAGCTGATGAACTCTTATTTTTATTATGTGTGTGTGCATATGTGTGTGTGTGTTGCAGTCTGCGGGTGTGGTGATGCGGTCACCGCTACAGTAAAGCAGCGAGGGAGAGGAGGATAGCAGGATAGAGAAGGAGGAGGAGGAGGAAGAAGAGAGGGGATGGTGGGGCTACGCCATGAATGATTTATTAGTCTGGCATTACTGGGCCATTCCCCACAGAGAGACAGAGGAGAAGAAGATGGAGGGATAAATTGTTGAAGGATGGTGCCTTGAGGGGAAGGATAGAAGGGGTAAAAAGAAAAGAAAAAAAAAAATAGGCAGAAAGGTACTCAATTTTAAGTGTAACGGAGGAAAGGAGTCCGAACGAGGGAGAAAAACGTAGAAACAGTTTTGTGTGCAGGGCCTCAACCAGAGGTCAGAGTAAGGATGAGCTGCATCATCTTCATCTCTAAAGCAGGGTCGACTGGTTTTAAAGCCTCCGGCCGCTTTTGAGCAACGATATCTTTGCATTTTCGGGTTTATGGCAGCATCTAGCGTCTGCAAATGTAGAAAGTACAAATAGATTATATTCCAAATTACACTCAAGCTAATGAAATAAAAGTTGGAGCCCATTTACAAATGCAGTTATGTGGTACTGAAGTAATCACAGGGATGTGCTGATCTGACTGTTTCCAACACCAAAACTCAGAGTATTGTTCTAAATACGTGTGATTTCATTTTTTCTAAATTGCAGCATTTTGCTAAACCTCTGTAGGAAAGCGGGGACGTTGGTGCGCCAGCGTCGTATTTAGGCTTGTGCAAATTTTAATTACACCCTGAAGGATTATGAGATTATATGTTACACTGCGTCAACCTCATAACGACAGACGCAGCGTCACATTCAACCTGTCTAAAGGCAATTAGTGGATTCGCCCATGGAGGTGAGTTCAGTCTGTGTGTAATGCGATACGGTGAATTTTGGTGAAGCTGTGAGCGATTGTATCACACGAACAAGAAGTCCAATATGGAGGAAGCTGGTGTGACCTATCAGCTGTTTCTCGCCCATCTTCCTTTATTTAACCCTCACTTGACAAAGGAGGGTGTGATTTGCAGTACACACCCATTGTTCCGTTAGCCACCGAGCTAAAGCGATCGCTAAAGTGACACTTGGCAGCAGACGCCAAGGTTGTCGAGAGCTTTTCTTTTCCTTTTCAATGCGTCTCTTCATTGAATGGTTTGATGTATAACACTCAGGGGGGACGTGAAAAGCTCAGTAGAGAGAGAAAAAAAAAGTAAATAAAATACAGTGGCTGACTCTTAACGTGTTCCCGGTCAAATGAGCGGTAAGATGTCGCGCCGCTGGAACAAATAAAGCTTCACTCAATGTCATTCCAACTCTTTGTTGATCATGTAATCAAATGTATTTCTTGCTGTTCAGTTTGTTTCTGGTTGTTCTCATGCAAGAAAATGTGCAACTGTAGTGATGAATACAGATGTGTCCAGAATGACTCAAACTCTGTCTAAAATAAGACAAATTCCTCCGAATGTGTCCAAAATGATTTGAAACTTGTCCATTTTTTTCCCGCCAAAATTCCTTAAAGCGGTAAAAAAAATGACCCCAAAAAAAAAATAAGTTGTCCAAACCTTGTTGGGCCCCTCGAGGATTGTGTGACCTTTGGACTGAGCTAGGCTAGCTGTTAGCCTCAGTTAGCAGTTATTTATGCTAAGCTAGCATGCTGCTGGATCTTTATATTTACAGCAGAGGATGATTGGAAGTAACAGGTTAACAAAAAAACAACAACAAATAAATCCA
The DNA here is from genome assembly GCF_000690725.1 of Stegastes partitus. NCBI lineage: Eukaryota > Metazoa > Chordata > Actinopteri > Pomacentridae > Stegastes > Stegastes partitus. The sequence goes on from NW_007578240.1 coordinate 384,162, forward strand.
GCAGTAATGATTGGATGCTAGAATAAAACATTACCTGCTATAATGATGACATCGCGATACAGCGATGCAACAAAATGCCCCTGAAACAAGAAAAAGTGTATGTGTTATCGCTACTTTTCAATTTTGTGTCAGTTCAGTTAATTAGCTCTTTGATTTGCTTTGCCCCATAGTTTGGCAGTTTTTTAACTTCTGTTGACGTCAATGATTTGATATCAGCTCTGTAAGTAGTTCTAAAGTGTCGACTTCATTACTTCAAACTGGTCGTGGCAGTTTAATTTAAACTTGGGGTCGACTGATACCGATTGTGAGCAGTCAAGAAGATGAACAACCCATATACGTTTGTGATAGTGTGAAAATTGAGATCAATACAAACTTTAACACAAAACTTTGTTGAAACTATTTTGTCTATATTTGCTTAAAACAGAAATGTTTTATAACTTCAGTGACGATTGGCTGTTTCTCAGGATGGGCAACCAATCAGGTCGTGCTGTGGGCGGGACACGGTTCATTTTATCATGATTAATGAACAAAAAGAGCAATGCCTGAAAAATGTTGAATCTTGATGATCTCTAGTTTAGAGTGCATGCATGTTTGAAAACTAATCAATATTTGGATTCCAATGCATCAATAATGTGTCGCAAAAAGGACTATGTTTTGCGATATCAGTATTTTATCTCTCCAGGAGTAGTTGCACATAAAAAACCCCTCTGCTTCTTAACATTGGTTTGCTGCTTGTGCTAGTTGCTAAAGCGTCATTGATATTATGATGTAATGTTCGTCTGTTACCAAGCGTCATACCAAGTGTTTTGTCCTCTCAGCTTCATAATGACATCTTGTTCCAAAATGCAGATGAACTCCACAGAGTCAGTCTTACTTTAACTAAAGTTGGCTAACTGCAGATCATTCGCAGAGCTTTCCATTTCAAAATAAAGGTGCACAACTGCTGTCACATTAAAATGCAATTATTGTGGAGTGCATGAAGGAAATGGTACAAACAGCAACAGGAGCTTATTTACTCCCAAACTGATCAACTTGTTTAGATTAACCTTTGGTGATGAAACCGATTCAGTAAAACGTTCATTAAGAAACCAAACAGCAGAGTAACATTTTGTGAGCACATTACTGAAATATCAACAGAGACAAACTGTTCTGTTGGTCTAACACAGTTCTGAAAGGTCTCCTTCATTTCTTTCTTCTTCTTCTTTTTTTTGTGCTTTCTCTGAATCTTTTTATGTTATATTTTATGTCTCAATGAGGGTTTGTTCTCTGTGTGTCTTTCTTTTTTTCCTCGCCCCTCTCTGTCTCTCCTGCCCTCTTTCTTTTGGCCATGCTCCCCCCTCATTTATGTGGCAGAGGAACAGCTGTCTCGTGCAGGGCGTAAGGTTGGCCAGGCAGGCCGGCTGCAGGCTCCGCGGAGCTCGAACACTGAGCTCATTGTCTCTCCCCTCGCTCGCACACAAGCCACATGGTCACATCCATTCACATCCATTTAAAAGCCAGCCAGGAAGGAGTAGGCAGCTGAACCCACATTAGCTGGCTTTCCATTGAAGTACATCAATGTGAATTATGACATTTGAAATGAGAAAGAGCTGCATGTCACGAGTGCAAAAGATTTTTTTCACAGCAACTGCCCAGAAAACACCCTTTTTATACTTTCTTGAATATTAATGCCATTGAATAAATGACACAACACCTCGAGACTGCTTCACCTCTGTGCAGTTCAGACGTAGCTGTAAACTCTCCGTCCACCTCCTAGAAAATGTCATGCATGCTGGCATTTCCCTGAATGCGCTGCACGTTATTAGAAAACCTGCTAAGTGGATTTTCTTGTTTGGTCTTCACATGGTGTGAAATATGACCTGCATTAGCTGCAACCAAATAACTTGCTCAGCACTAATCAATCCCTCCTTCGCTCTTTGCCATCTTTTGTTGCTATAACAGCATCCCGTGTCTTCCCTCACACACAGCTGATAGAAAATTATCTGCATCATTTCAAACGTTTGCTTAATCAAACGCCTGACAGTTAGTCATCCCATCTTCTCAGTTTTATTGTGACATCTTCTTTCAGTTTCTTCCCGCGAAAACACGATTAGCCGTGTTGATTTTTGCGTCTTTTGATTCCTTCATGACTCTGAGCGCGAACATCGCTGCAATTTGTAGCTCATTTCCACCGCCTCGACTGGAAGTCTTAATTTCTTTCTCATTTTCTCTCTCATTTGCAGCTCCCCCCTCAAAGCATTTTTTTTTTTTTTTTTTTGCTCTTCATATCCTCCACTCAAGTAGCTCTTTTCATTTTTCTGATTTACACTCCGGTTCTTCTTCTGCCTGCTTTTTTACTCTTGGGTCTCCTTGTGCTCTTTAAGGCAAAATTAAAATAATCAAAATCCGTTTTTGCAGCAGTCTCACGAGAACACATGAATGTACATTCTGGGGTGGTTGCGTAACGATTTTTAGACAGTGTGCTCTCAGGTAGGAACGGACTGACTGACGGAAACTAGGATGGATGGATGGATGGATGGTCAGATCTGCAAAGTGCATAAGAAGCTCATTTTATACTCTTTTTATGGAATGAAGAGCGTGTGGTATGATGGAAAGCTGAGAGCAGATACTAAATGAACCATGTGGAGAGGATTGTTGTGTAAACTTCCAGAGTTGTGTGTTTCAAACTGAGCCTTTTACTTTTCACCCTGTGGGGAACAAAAAGTGAGTCAATGTGGAGGGTGTAAGGCTCGAAACGAGACAAACATGACCCTCACTCACCAAGTGTGACTTTGTGTCATTTTCTATTAAACAACCAACTCTCTGCTTATCTATCAGTCTCTCTTCCACCCTCCTTCTGCTCGCTATCATCCTGTCTCCTCTCTGCTCAATCTGTGAGAGAGCAGTGAAGACAGAGGAGGGGTGGCAGTGGATAATGTGTGCAAATTTGTCAGGGAGCATCCTGTTCTCTGTAACAAGTACACAGCGCTCTTCTGTCTCTTCATCTCCTTTTATATCTCCAACGCTCTTGTTCTTCCTAAAGCCCTTTCAAATCTTCGTCTTCCTTGATTTGCAATCCATCTCCTTCATGCACCATCCGTCTGTCCACCCATCCATCCATCCATCCATCCATCCATCCATGCATCCAACCCTCCCTTAGCTGACAGTGGTGTCGTGCAGAGAAACTGTGAATAATTTATCCGCCTGGTTGTTCTGCCCTGCCTTGCTCCCCACTTTTGGCTTGCCACAGAGCTGAAGAACATTTGGTGAAGTACACGCAACCCACATACACAGTAACTAAGGATATGATCAATAACCTACACAACTGTAGCGATTATCTAGTACATGCATGTTGGGTTAAGCGGTCTGCGTTGTGTTTTGACTTGAAATCTGAGATTTTGATGACAGGAAGATGCTTGGTAGCAAAGATAGGAAGTATTCAAGAGGATGTGGGCGCTTCTTGTACCACACAGTACTTCCTAAACTGAAAAACAAAGTTGAGATATTAAAAAACAGAATTGTGTGGTTTGGACTGACACTGCATTTGCTTTGTTCAAAAATCAAACTGAAATCAAAATGCTACAAATATAACTAAAATATAACTCTCATGTGTAGTTTACACTCATGACTTTTAGTTTTAAGGTAAAACGAGTTAGCTAATTATACTTAATTCCATGAGTTGGTTGACAGTGCTGAAAGGCCAGGCTAAAACCGCATTCAAATATGTTCCTGACATTTAATCTTCAGACCAATTCACTACTTAATGTTAAGAATGTGTAATGTTGTCATTGGGTCAGAAGTTTACATGGTCTTTGTTTGTATTTGGTAGCATTGCTGTGGCTTCTAATTCCTCTTACATAAAATCCATTTGCATCCACCTGGTACAAGCTCACAGGCACAAATGATACAAACACAAATGCTGTAGCGAGGGTAGAATGCAAGTTATTGCGTGTCACTGATCAAACCAAACAACCCTTCAAAGGTCATGCTCAGTGTTCAAAGTGACCCAACGAAGTCGCGGCAACATTAACCGCTCTCACTGCCGCATAAGTTGAAAAGTCAACTTGACAGCGAGCACGTTTTGAGCCACCAAGGGAGGGTTGAATGTGCATTTGTCAGCTCATTGCTCGCGGGACCACATTTGTGCACTTGGAACACAAGATGATTTTCCAATTGCAGATCCTCGTGTGTATCATGTGCACAAGTCTGGCTTTTGAGATGAATTAAATGTTACATATTGCCTTTAAAATTTCTCACTTCGATTAAGCTTTCAGGCCTTTTTATAAGCTTCTCACAGTCAGTTGTTGGAATTTTGGCCCATTCCTCAGGACAGAACTGGTTTAGCTGAATATTTAATTGTTGGAAGTTTGCTTGGGGTCTATTTGGAGGACCCATTTGCAACTTCTTGGCTCAGGACTTGGGATGTTGCTTCAATATATCCACATGATCTTCCTTCCTGATGACGCCAGCTGTTTTGTAAAGTGCAGCAGCCCTTCCTGCAGTAAAGCACACTAACAACATAATGCTGCCACCACCATGCTTCATCGTTAGGATGATGTTTTTTGGCGTTTAAACCTTAGCCTTTTTTTCTCCAACGATGTCTCAGACAAAGAGTCAGCATCCTCACCAGTTGTTAATGCATTCAAAAGATGTGTCAATGGGGAAACAGCTTTGTTCTTGGAATGCAGCGTAGAGCAATTCAGTGGGCTAGAAACAAGCCTCTTTTATTGCAGCACAATCAAGAGCGTCTTGACAGACTGTACCACAGTATGGTTTGGCAACCTGACTGCTCAGGACTGCTGGTAGCAAAAATCACGAGCACAGAAGTACCAAAACCTCATAACATTTACACCATGCGCTGTGAAAAGAAAATCAGTCTCCCAGCTCATGTTGTAGTTTCACTCCTACTATGTAAAAAAAAATGTTCCAGGAGCATCAGATCACCTCACACCACTTGTCTTTAGTCACATTTTCTTTCCACAGACAGCCAGGTTGTTGAACAGCTGATGCACTCATTGCATCTCACATTGATGAATTATGGTGCACATTACTTTCTGTGTATGTGATGTAGGAACTCATTGTGCACATAGTCTGTGTATGCCTTGTCGTTTGTCCTTTGTGTTGAGGCAGAGAGTTGGAGCACAATCATTTCATTGTATTTCAAACACACATGAGAAAGATGAACTTTTTATATGTACAACAAGAAAGCTTTAAAGGGACATACTTTAAAAAATGATGTAAGATGACGAGGATGTTTGGAGTTCCATCTTGGATACTGTTGGTTGCGTTGCTGTTGTTTCAACCTTAATAAAGCCGTTACAGTGCAGGAGTTCAACTTTGATAACAACAAGCACTGGCTTTCACACAATGGATGCACCAGTAGTGAACAGGCCTTTTGTAAAAACTGCAACCTGTAAATCAATAACTCATGTGACTGATGAATTGTTGTTGTTTAATGATGTTCTCTGTAGCCTTGGAGGTAACATTTTGTCATAACCATGGCAATAAGTAGTAATCCAGACACTGCAGCTTACATAATGGCACATAAATTACAGATTAAACTATTATTTCATCTGTTACTTTAGTAAGATATTAAGACACCACCTCCAAACTTGTTAACCCTTTATAGGGCACTCCTTGAAATACTTAGAAAATGAAAATTTCAACCCAAGGGCGTTATTGAAGGATATTTCAAGATGTTTTTACTTCCATCTGTCCATCCATTATCTATACACCGCTTAATCCTCACTAGGGTTGCGGGGGGCTGGAGTCTATCCCAGCTGACTTAGGGCGAAGGCAGGGGACACCCTGGACAGGTCACCAGTCCATCACAGGGCTACACTTGGAGACAGACAACCAAGCACACTCACATTCACATCTATGGATAATTTGGAATCACCAGTTAACCTCAGTTACCAAATATGATCGCTTGCCCCATAAAGGGTTAAATACTGAAAAAAAAGCTTCTCTGCTTGGTGAGCCATGATCAGCTGGTCATTATTGAGTAAAAGAGTCCATCTTATGCCCAGATTTTATCTTGCTGCTGTAGGTAGGCAGACTTTCAAACTGTAACTACACTCTAAGAACATTTTTTAGGCTTTTGTTTCACAGGAGATCTACAGTACATTGGTTAGCCTGACATATCAGTTGATCCTAGCTAACTGACGGCAATAAATCCACCTTCCTCATACTGTGTAGGTTCCATGTGTCCTCTGTGTGTGACCTTCTGGTTTGTCCAGTACAACCCATGGACGTTTGAGCAGATTGGGATCTGAGGAGGATGGAGGCGAGGTCAATGCGCTGGGCTATTTGTTGTAGCAGTTTTTACAGTGTTGTGGGGCATTTTTGTCTGGAAGTGCTGGTGCTTGGTCTGCGATGTAGCATCTGAATGAATGCCAAGACCCAACGTTTCCTAGTAGGCCAGAACCTAATGCCAATTTTGATAGTTGACTGATACACTGATTATTGAAACAATTGACTCTTTGGATTATGGATTTCACTCAATAGCTTACTTTGGTATCAGCTTTTAAATTTAACTTGAGGTTGCTTTTTGCACATTTTACCAACAATGCAGATAATTAAGTTGCAGATATTATGTTGAAAAGTTGTTAGAAATGGCAGCTGTTACTGATACATGAACGCAACATGGTTAAAGCTGCAAATGTTCGGTGGTGAACTTTCCAGCTGTAACTGTGGGTTAAAAACATTTTCTTCCGATGATTAGGTCCCGCGGGGGTCAACTTAGACCGGACTGCTGCCCGGCTGGCAATGCGCTGGTGGAAACCCTGGTTATTATTTTGGGTTTGTCCAGTTTTCCTCCTGTTCTACTGCGCTGAGATCAGCCACGAACTTGCTCAGCGTGACCCCAGACTGCATGAAGATGGTTCACGCCTTTCATATAGTCACACCGAGCAGCGCAAAATAAAACAGACGTGATGCTGTCACCGACTAATCGACAATTTGCCGGAAAATAATTTAATCATCGATTTCTGCCGACTACAGTGATTATTCGCCGCACCATCATTTCCCAGTAGAACGTTGCATTGTAATGAGATAATCAATGGTGCTCCACCTGTTTTAATGTTGTGACTCATCGCTGTGCAGTTCATCGATATTTTCCTGTACATGCCGACTCATAAGTAACAGTAAGTGCAGAAACGCCAAACTGCATTTGAGGTAATTTAGAAGCTGTGGTAAATATCAATCCACCACATTTATCATGTAAAAACACACACCTGAGGCTTTTTTTCTCCTGCACAGCATCTGTGTGTAGTCTACAATCAACCATTCATGTGTGTGTGTGGCTCAGAAAGTGAGTCAGCACGAAGCTGCCAGGAAAACTTTATGAAACCTTTTTGACTCAGAAATTACCAGTAGACTTAAACTTCGACTTTGAATCGGACAGGAGTTAAAAAAAAAAAAAAAAAAGGCTCGGTGAAGCACTCTATTGTTCAGTATTTCAGAGTAGGAAAAACCAGCCTTTAATCATAGCAGTCAGCCAGCTATAGAGACTGAAGCACACTCCCAGATGAACACACGAGTCTTATTTTTGCAGCATGAACGGACAAATGAATGAAGTCACTCTCGACTTTAACTTGTGAGCTGATTTTTTCCCGCTGTGAAAAATGAACATTAGGAGACAAAAGATCCACTGTGGAAAGATTTCTTACTTTCTTTTTTTTTTTTTTAACTCCTCAGACTCAGATATTTTATATTTTCGTGACTAGACTCCTTTATGGAGTTCAGTCAGCAGGGACATGATGGAGTGGGTAGTAGGGGAAAGATGGGAGGTCAGAAATATATTAAAAAGGAAGATTCAGATTTAAAAGCAACAGCTATTTGAATTTTAATGAGAAATTAATGAAATCATTGCTTGGGTTGGCCAAGGTTTTTATTTTTTAATGTCTTTCTGAATGCCCTTTATTTGGGTATCTGTAATTTTGATGGTTTTCCTGTTTTTGTAACCTTTATGTTAATCAGTATTTATTTCTCTCTTGCAGTTAAAAAATATGAATATCTTTATTTGCAATATGCATTTTTGCAAGTGCAAGACAAAAAAGAAATATAGTTCATTTATTATCAATAGAAGTTATTGAATTAATTTAATCTACTATTCTAGTGCACTTCATACTTGAAAGTAGTTTGAACTGGACAAACTGCGTTTCCCGTTGCATTTGCTTTACCTGTGGACAATACTGTGAATGCAGCCGTCCCTGAACCTACTGACTCCTTGACTAAGGGGTCACAATGGTGCTCTTTTGATAGGGTTAACATTATTCTCCCCAAAAAGGTCTGAGAGTTTAAAGTACAATTAGAAATTTCGGAGACTGCGCTCATGAAAATGTAAAAACCCAATCTAATTTAATTTGTTCACCACAATTCACGGCTTCTAGCGCTCCTGCAATGTTTGTGATGCTCCTTGGAAATCCTGTTATGTAAATATACCGTGCACCATCTGCAATGAGCGCCGAATCTCCAAAACAGCGACCCTTCAACTTGAGTTTTATTGTGGGGAAGGTGGAGGAGGCACAGGAGGCCAAGTCAGTCAAGTAGGGTGGGTGGGGTGAGTGACAATTGCGTTGTTCTTGCCAAAAAACCAACATGTAATCGCCGTGCTGTGCAGTCGCGGCATCAACATGCCTTTGCGCCACAGAGTCTCAGAGCGTTTTAATCGTACCATGTAGCATTAAGTTGTAACGAGTTTTTATGTATGTTGTTTGGTTTATGTGTTGGGTCTCATTGACTGATGATTGGTCAAGATGATCCACCCTATGCTGACAGTCCGTATACAGACAGGAATGATGTGATGATATGGGAGAAGCAATTACTTCCTTTGAACACAAGTACGAAATTGTAGCTTCCCCCAAAGCGCTCATCACCTGCAGCTGTCCCTTGCATGAATTAAAACCACCAAGCAGAAATGTCTTAATTTAGATCCAACAAGCTGCCTCAGAGCCTTCGAGTGGTTTGCCAGTAGAGAACGTTAACCATAGATTAACTCACTGAGGAAGAGCAGACCAAACCACAGCTCAACATAGAGAGTCACCCTTCTTTCCAGTTATTTGTCTTCTTGTTTGGTCCCTTTGGATTCTCTCTTTTCACATTATAACCAAATACTTCTTGAAAGTGCACATTTGGGTGAATGCACACAATGTACCGGACTGTAATTATAAGGTGCAAAAAAAGTCTAATACATGAATATACAATAATACCGTCTTCCAAAACAAATGCGAAGATGAACACATGTCTCTAGAGACGTTAATCTCAGAGTGCACATCTAATGCATGTAAAACTCCTAAAGGAACCAGGACTGGATTGGATTTACATACAGAGCGCCCAGTTGGGGAGTGCCCTGCAAAAACCGAGACGTCCATTTGAAACTCTTGACTCTGCGTGTGAGAAGGAAAATCATGACGGACTACTGTATGACACCCAGCTGTCACATTCCATGAGGGAGCCCCTTCGCTGGGTGATGTAAAATGGACAGAAGACGTGTATCATCATTTGCAGGAATGGTCAGAGGCGTTTCACTTTGAAGACAGACGATGCTCTTCTTTCCTTCCACCATAATGGCCCTGCTTCGAGTTTCTGACATTGACAAATACACACACACACACACACACACACTCGCACACACCCTCCTACTAGCATAGATTTCAATCTGTTGGCCTATTTGTTTTATGGAGTCTATTTTTACCGTGTTGTCCGGGATTGTATTCTTTCGAGGACGCTGAACTTCCAGTAAGCTCCCACTCTTAGAGCTAGTTATCGAGAGTATCGACTAATACACCTTTTGTTTATGATTTTCTTCTGCTGTGACCATTTGGCTGCTGCTCTCTGTTGATTCCTTCCTCTGTATCCCTCCCCACAGGTGTACCAGGGTCTGGACATCATTACCAATAAGGTGACAGCTGAGGAGCACGCTCAGTGCAGACATCACATGATCAGCTTCGTGGACCCGCTGGTGAGGAGGTACACGGTGGTGGACTTCAGGAACAAAGCCCTGGCGCTAATATCCTTTCCCGGAAATGCGACGGAAAGCTATTTTCCGTAACACCTTTTCCCACACGTTACCCCGCCACATCGTTCAGCGCTCGGTGCTTTAAGTGGTAACTGAAGGGAAAGAATTGAGTCGATGCGACTTTTACTAATTGGTCTGGAGGTGTGTGTGGAAGATCTGCTGTGTCCTCGTTTTGTCAGTGTGTCTCGCTGCAGATGTTGCACCGAAGTGAGAAGAGAGAGATCACTAGAGACGGTATTTATAGCGTAGAGTCTGTGCCTGCGGTGCGTTTGCACACACACACACACACACACACACACACCAACACACACCGACTCTGGGCAGTCACACCCTCCCGCAGACACTGGCCGTCACACAGATGTGGAGAGAGGAGGCGATAACTAGAGAGGGTATTAATAGATCAGGACAGCATGCACACACACACACACACACACACACACACACACACACTCGTCTTTCTCTCTCACACACCAGTGCGGCGAGGGGATGCGGTAGCTCCAAGAATAGGCTCAGTGCAGCGCGAGCCTGCTGGTGGGAAGAGGGGAGGAATGGGAAGAGATGAATACAGATTAGCGGGGATAGAAGCGGCGCGCAGGATTTTTATTTTTTTTAAACTGTGAAGCAGGAAAAGCCGGAGAGAAAAAAGGGAGGAAGGAGCGCGCGACGGTTGAAAAGGCTGTCGAGTTCGAGAAGTTCAAAGACGCAGGACCTGATGGCGCATCACGAGCTATCAATCCCTCACTCAACATGCCATTCACATAAACCGCCTCCCTCTCAACCCCCTCCTCCTCTCCGACTCCCCTTTCGCTCTCAATCTTCCAGCCCTCTTTCTGTTTTCCCTCCCTTAATTTTTGCTCACTGCTCTTTCAGCGATCGCGCTCACACTCTCGTCTCTCCTCTGCAAGACACAGAGATGCATCCCTCTGTGTGCGAGAGAGAGAGAGAGAGAGAGGGAGGGAGAGGAGGCGAGTGACGATGGCTGATGGGCCTTTATCTTGTTTGAGTGGTTATTTAATTATCCCAGAGTAGAGAAGGTAGGCGACTGGAGGGAGGGAGGGTGGAGGAGGAGAGGTGCAAGATGAGAGAAGATGCGACAGAAAAAGAGAGAGAGAGGAAATAAGGTGTGGCACGCAGGCTCCATCTGTGTGACCAGTAAGATTTCATTTTTTTATTTCAATACTTTTTTTGTGCTGCAGGTGATATTAAACTTAATAAAAAGGACGGTCCTGACACTTTAGCTGTATCATCACTGCTTCGTTATTTTTTCTCAATGAATTGATTCTTGAAGTGAAGTTCTGCGACTTTACTTATTCCTGATCTTCAGCCCTGCTCAGACACGTCCTCCGTTCCATTAACCTGACATCATCTGGACGCGTCAGCTTCATGTCTGACTGAGCTCACTTTTCTGTAAAAGTCACGCCACAATCTCACTAACATTTTTATCTTGCCACTTTCGGCGTGGTGCAAATCTCAGCAGCTTGCAGTTGTGTTAACATTTTGGCAGATCAGTCAAGCAGTGTGGTTTTTGGTAGTTCCCTTAATGATTAGTGAGGTCATGTTCTGTGTGTAGTTGCGGGAACGCGTCCATGCACACAGTAATGAGGCTACTGCAGCGAATATCCTGATGTGAGATTGTAAAACTGAAGAATCTCCACAATAAAGAAAGTAAAGTTGCACCAGAAGTCTTGCTAGGTTAGACCGATTAACATCTGTGTATCGCTTTGAACACAGCATAAATCTGAACTGCTTGCAGTCACATCGGTGGATAGATAGGCACAAGTTATGGACTCTGCATGAGTACCAGTCTTGATCCCCCAAAAAAATCAAAGCAAAAGACACAACTGAAATGTCCGTAAAAATAGAAACGCTACAGGCAAGTCCTCACCCATAATGAATGTAACCAAGGTTTTGACAAAAT
>NW_007578240.1:397159-415007 GCF_000690725.1 Stegastes partitus
GTCTATGGTTTTTATGTGTGGCACACTTAGTCAAATATGAGAAACTAAAAGGTGAAGACATATATAGACACCAGTCAGGTTTCCATTGAAGCATGGTGCACTTGTAATTTTATTTATTTATTTATTTTAATTTCCATACAACTAGCAAAAGAAAATACACGTGCACTGCTATCCACTACTTGGATGACAGTATGAGTTGAGTGTTTCGAGGGAAACAGTTGATAGTCTTAATTCTCCAGTTGGCCACGGTAAACTGTAGTGGAATCTCCAACGTTATGGAAATATAACACTTGTTTTATGCATTAATTCCACAGAGGCAGCCGTCTCCCCATCGGTCCACACAGAACTGATAGTCACAGTCATTCGGCTCTCCTGTGGAGCAGAAGCACCACCGGCTTTGCTTTATGATTTGTTCGCTGTTTTTTCACCTTGACCAAGCATGAAAACTTTGATGTGAAGTTTGTATTTTGTGTCTTTCTAGTAATTTTTTATTTTTTTATGGAGCAAATTGTCAAAAACACGTACAAATAGGTGGATGGAAATGAACGCTCTGCCGCGGTGTGACAGGAAACGCATTATAGTGTATTAATTGAGCACAATAAGAGTGTGTCATCACATCAGCCTCAGTACACACAGATACTGTAAATTAGAACAAGAAAAAGAAACCTATTGAGAGAGTATGTTGACCTTAATACTGCTGTCATGGTCCACTTTACAACGTTACAGTCTGTGACTGATTTTAAGAGGTATTATTTTTGTTTACTAAGTGTTCTGCTCAGGCTTTTGCTTTGATGGGCCACATACTGTGTTAATGCGTGAAGCCACGAGAAGACAGTTGCAATGTGTTTTTACTGTTTTCTTCTGAACAAAGCTTTGCAGTATGATGGTCCGAGACGTCATTACATTTCCATCTCTTTCTGTTGTTGTTTTCTTGGCTAATATGAAACAAATGTGTACCATCCACAGATGAAGCTGCCACTTTAAAATCAGATTTATTTTCTTATTCTGTTTGCCTGGTCACTTGTGTGTTTGCTGTAATTTGAACACTTATTTCATGTCGTAATGCTTGGAAATAAAAAAAAAGGCCAAAAGCTGCAGTCTGTGTCCCATTTGGATTTTCACTGTATTCTTGAATGGGCACAAAATAATAAAACTGTTTAATTTGCTTCTTATACAGTCAACGTTTATAGCCCCGAGGACTTTTGTGCTGTTTTGGCCAAAAAAAAAGAAAAAAAAACCTGAAAAACAACTGACACATTGATTAAATTAGAAGCAGTCGGGGTTGTTTTTATGTCATTAAGGCTTGAATGCCATTAAAATGAGCTCAACAGGTCATTTCCAAATGGCTTTGATTGTCGTGCATTCATGTAAAATCTGTCACCCTGGAACTGTTCAGCTCCGTAAAATGTGCTCACATCACCTTCTTCCTTAACGTGCTCCAACATCGATGACATGCACGGCAGAAACAAGCTGCCGATCGTCGTTGGAGGGACAAATTACTACATCGAGTCTCTGCTGTGGAGAGTCCTGCTGGATACAGGGGTGAGTGTCATCGACTCAAATACACCTCGCCTTGTCCTTTATGCCTCTCTGATGCTGTTAATCTCATTAATGTGTTAATGTCTTATTATCTTCACCCCCCCCCTCTAAAAACAACCTTAAAGCACCGTGTATGCAGCTTCCACAGCATAAAGATAATGTAATATGAAAAATGGGCCTTCAGCTTAACTCAATGGCTGCCAAGATATGAATTTTAAAGGCTGTGTCTTCATCCTGCGTAGTCATTTAATGGTAATAAAATTGCCTAGAGGTACTTACGCTGGTCTTTATTTCTGTTTGCATTGTGTGTTCTTGTAGTTTATTTCTGACCCAGAGCACTGTTCGAAAAGAACCTATTAATTTATGGAAGCAAGAAGTATATGTTCAATAAAATGTGTCACACAGCAGGAGAACGAGGAGTCAGGGAACGGAGGGGACGAGTCTCCAGACAGGAAGAGGGAGCTGGAGAAACTGGGAGGAGCTGAGTTACATAAGCAACTGGCGAAGGTGGACCCCATAATGGCTGCCATGTTGCACCCCAATGACAAGCGCAAGATAGCCAGGTGATGCAGCCGGCAATGTCTTCATGTGTTTGTGTTGCACTGGATATCTGTCTCAATTAAATATGTGATGGCGATGTGAGTTTTCAGCTCAGAACTGTCAGGGGCGAACTCTGAACCTCTGGGGGTGTCTTGTGGTATCTTGCGGTGTCTGGCACTGAGATGCTGGCAGCACGTTCCTTGGGTACACTGAGTTCTGGAGTGGGATCTTCGTCGATCGGGTTTGTTCCATTGCAGCCCATGGCTACTCGATCAGATCAATATCTGGGAGGTTTGGAGGCCAGGTCAATCCCTTGGGCTCTTTCTCGTGTTCCTCGAGCTGCTCCTGAGTAGTTTTTACAGTGTAGCGCAGTTGTTTTCCTGCTGTCGCCATGAGGGGCCTCTGCGTGATCTTCAACAGTGTTTAGACAGGTGTAGTAACCATAGACTGTATAAAAGATGGACGTAGCTACCGTGACGTCACCCGTTGGTTTCTGCACTGAGAAAATGAAGCCAGGGTTTTGCTACTTCCTGGTTGACATCTTGGATTTTTGGAGCCAGTGACGCAAAAATCGTGGGAGGGGGGCGGAGCCATAGGAGCAGCGATTGGTCAGACGGATTGAGAGGCGAGCCCTCTCTGCCCGCCCACATTTACCACCTTCTGCTCGCTTCATCTGTATGGTCGCTGCTGACTGTCAATCAAGCCAGCCACGCCCCTTGCCCCACAAAATGTTGACGATTTTTTAAAAATTCAATATTGATTTATTTTCAGATTGGCCACCTGATCTCTGGATTTGACCATGAAAACTAATAAGAAAAAGATCCTGAGCTGTAGGAATGCTGTATTTCGTGATCTGTGATCACTTCTTTTCCAATTTCCAAAAAAGTCTGTGAGGGCCAGGGCTTTTTTGGAGCCAGGACTAGTGGACGTAGGTTTTTGACACTTCTGGGTTGGCTTCATTTTTCAGGGCCGGTTGCTACGTCCATCTTTTATACAGTCTATGGTAGTAGCATCCACATGAATGTCAGGAACTAAGGTTTCCCAGCAGAACTTTCTATAGTAATGCGATGTTCAGTGTAGTTCATGGATTCAATGAGGTGGCTGACCAG
Organism: Stegastes partitus; assembly: GCF_000690725.1. NCBI lineage: Eukaryota > Metazoa > Chordata > Actinopteri > Pomacentridae > Stegastes > Stegastes partitus. The sequence continues at coordinate 400,348 of NW_007578240.1, forward strand.
TGTATCACATATCTGTACCATTATTGTTCCATGTTAGCCACCTGTTGTGTCACAGCTAACATTCTGCTAGCTTGGTAGATGGCTAATAGGAAAACAAACACTTAAAAACAGTTTTGAAGAGTGCCACTGGTAATGTTTAAACCTTGTGGTGCGAAACTAAAAACTGCTGGTTTAAGGATAAGCTACAAGCTAAGCTAGCTAACCCATAACGTGTACTCTTTTTGCACATTATGTGTAATAACCATGCTTCCATGAAAGTGGCTACACCAGACATGTGAGCAGCATGTAAGGACGGTGCTGTCTGCATCCACGAGGGTCTGTGTGAAGTCGCTTACATACAGATGCAATCCCTTTGCACATGTTTGCATGCAGGCGACTACGACACAGTTGTAGTTTATGCACAGAATACATGCAGTATGACCCACTGAGCATGTAAGGAACCAACCTTCTAAGCGGACCCAAGGGATTGGAAAAGCAGTATCATAACAAGTATAGGTTGTCTACAGCTATTCATGTGTGCACTGAAGTTTTACAAGGAACGCAACAATGACATGCTCCAAAAACCCTTTATTCTAATGGCCTGTGCCATGCAACAACAGTTTGCCACTGGGCTGAGGGAAGTGCGTGAGCAGTGCACCGTTCAGCCAGTTTGCGAGCCTGCAGCGTTACGACATATACGTACGTGGCCAATAGAAACAAGGCATTTCAATGTTGAGATTTTCCTGCTGGAAAGGAAGAGGCTCCTCGACTCCCGAGATTGAGTTTGAACCCAGCAGTGACCAAGACGCAAAGCTTGTTCCGTCTGTGATGTGAGGTGTAAATGGGCATTTTTCACAGAAATGGCTCATATGTCAGTATTTTCTTTAAATCAAACTGCTGGTGTACAGGAAATGAAGGAACTCTTGTTCACCACCTCGACATTTGTTGGCTACTATCTACTATAGTCTGCAGTGGAAATGGCAAATGGTCTGCACTTAAAAAGAACCTATTAACCTTTAACCTCTCACTCAGTAATGGCGGACGAGCAGCTGGGCCATTGAGAGCAACTGGTGAAAATGAGATGTTGAGGTGTGGTCATACTTTCTTGCTGTGTTGTGCTATTGAGTTGTGCATTATCCTAAAGACCCCCTTTTGTGAAAATTGAGCTGTTTACATTGTTGCTGTGAAGCCACGAGACACATCACGAGTGTCATAATCAGTCGACACCATGGCTGAGCATTTCCATCAGTGCAGCGTTGCAATTAGTCTCAAAAACACCGATTCAGACTTCCAGGGTTTCATGCAACCTAAGAAACTAGGGGAAGGGATTATATTAATGGGAGAAAGCTTTTAAATCTGTAACTCTGATGCCCAGAGGGACTTTAAGAGTTATGAATTTTCTTTATCAAGCCATTAATAACAATTCTAATCTTTGTTTTGTCCCCCATTGAAACACACTTAGCGTTAAATCCACAGGTGCATTACATCAGTGTGAGTTTCAGCTTCGGGGTATGACTGTGTGAAGTGCGTTACTTGTTTGTGCATCAGAATTGGATTTTCTCATGTTTTGTGTGAGATCCTGAAGGGCTCATGCTCTTTCTCAGGCTGACAGTCACAGAATGCAGCCGGGGAGTGTCATTTTACACACACACACACACACACACACACACTGCTTGATGAGTAGCAGTATGCTCTCTGGTCTTTTGTGTGAGCAGGTTAGGTTACCCTGTTCTTTAAGTTGACAGGAGACGACAGGAATCATCTTTTCCTCATAACCTCAGCGTGCAGTCAGGCATAACTAAAGCGTCTGGTTTGGATTTAAATCTCTCTAAAAGTTTCTGTTGCTCAGTTTGAATGTAGACTGTGTCCTGGTGAGAAAAAAAACAACAACAATATGATTTCACACAGTAGCTGTTGCTTTCCTCGATCATAGTTTATATTTCCTCTTGTTTTATTTCTTTATTTGTCCTCGGGGTGTGTTTCTGGTGCAGCAGTTGTCAACATTCGGTACTTTACAACGAGACTCTTAATTTGTATCTCGCAGGGGGAGTTGGAGGTTTTCATTTACATTGGATTTAATGGATGAGCGGGTGGTTAAATCATCTACTGTAGTCTCAGTTTGCCCGCCGAGGCCGTGACACTCAGGGAGTGAAATGTAACCGCTTATTACACGAGGATCACACTGGTTTGTATAAAACATGGGAGGGAAAAGGTTGTGTTTGCAGACTGTTCCGGTGTAAAATGTGGGTTTTTATTTAACCGTAGCATCTCTTGCTTGTCGTCTCCAGGAGTCTTCAAATCCACGAGGAGACGGGGATCCCCCATAGCCGCTGGCTGGAGGAGCAGAGGGAGCAGGAGGGAGGCAGTGGGCTGGGAGGGCCGCTGAGATACCCAGATCCCTGCATCTTCTGGCTGCATGCTGACATGGAGGGTGAGGAGGGAGACTGCCATTCATTGTAAAAGAAAAAGACACAGAAATGGAGCTATGAGCACTTAGATGCAGCATAAAACTAGCATTTTGGTGTGTGTGGTTTAACTTTCATGCTGAATTTGTTTTCTAGCTCTGGACAAGCGGCTGGATGATCGCGTGGATGAGATGTTGTCTGCGGGACTAATACAGGAGCTCAGAGACTTCCATAGCCGATACAATCAACAGAAAGTCCAGGAAGACAGGTCAGGAAATGAGCCACAAAAAACACTAATCAGCCAGATCCTGGCCATCCTGAACTAATCGTTTTTTACAAATGTCAAAGTTTGTCATGTTTCTGTCTGCATAGTTGTTTTACTTAACGGCCAATTCATGCTTTCTGCATCCACAAGGGTCCGCAAGGATAAACGTGACTGATATGGTGTCATCTATCCAAGTTTAGGAGGGTCCATAAGGCCCTTTGTGGATGTCTGCATTTAGCCTAAAATGTACTCAATGGAAGCACAGCAGCTGTATATGTGCCAGGAAAAGGACTGTTCAAAGGGAAAAGGTGTTTCAATTCATCATTAGAAGACTTTGGTGGTGCCGGATTTATATATAGTTATCATCAGCGGTGCCCAAGTACGGTGGAAAGTTGTAACTCTCCAGATACACCTGTGCTCTTTCCACACACCTCAGGAATAAGCAGGCTGTAGTCCAATCTGTAGCTGCTCCATCCTGTAAAAAGGCCCAGCTGGCCTTCAAGGAGCCTTGTGTGGTTTTCTATGTTTGATAAGAGGAAGAAAGTGAACCTGTTGTGATATGACTTTACTGTTTTGAAGTCAGTGCAAAGGGATGATTACACTGTTACTGGCCTTCAGAAGAAAGAAAGAAATCTGGTTTTTGGAATGTTACTTCTAATATTTTTACTGCAATAATCATCTTGTCAGAGAAAGTGCCATGTGATGGATAGGTTTCATGTATTTAATACCTGCAAAACTGCAGAACAGGCAACGTCATCCTTTTTACTCCGCCTGTTTTCCTTCCGTGTTTAAACCTGGTGCCCACATTACCCACAATGCAACCCAACCACCGACAATTCAGTTGGAGATTCGCGTGTGTTATTCTAGCAGCGGCTAATGTGCTTGAGTGGTTGTCCTCAAGCGGAGATCAGGCAGGCGGTGGAGGTCTGCTGAGCTCCCTTGTCTTCATCTCCACCCGCCTGCAGATTTTTCATTTTAAACTTGTAGTCTCCAGCCCCAACCGACGTGGACTCAGGTGACATCGCTCGAGGCGATGTATCACACTTGACACGGCTCCCTCAAAAGGCTTTATGCAGCTTTTTATACATATTCAGTAGTACTCCCCAAGACCTGTAAACAGACTTTGATGTGTAGAATTGCCGCAGTTTCCCTTTAGCACCCACGAGGAACGTCCTCCCTTCTCACAGCCAGGACGTGCCGATGTGACTTGTGTTTTTAGCGCTCTTATTTTCCTCCTTTATTGCTGCAAAATCAACTAGTATCCAACTCATCAAAAGCAGAATGGGAGTTGTTATCTGTGCCAAAACCTAATGGGTTATTTGTGATATTGCTGCCATTGAGAAGACGGCTTGACGGTGTAAATGTCAGAGTCACACGGGTTCAGCGTGTGCAACAAGTTCACCATCACATTCTCAATCCTCCTATCTAAATTAATGATCAAGACACTCAGTCTAGAGCCAGAGTTACCTCCTATCTTCATGTAACCAGGGCAATAGGAGTGAACTGAAGCAGCTATCCAGTTATTTATTTCTCCTCCCCAGTCTGACAGGTCACTCTGTTCTGTGTGCTGTTGTTTCCCAGTGGCCCAGAGATGGATTTAGATCCAGCCCACGCTGTGGGGAGTTCAGTTCAGATGGGACTGATATTTCTTTAGGATGTGCAGTGATTATTAATAATTGCAGCGATAAGCCCCCTCTGTACCACATTAGCATTACCATGGGACTCTGTTGATCTGTGCTTATTGCCTCAGGGCCTCAGCAGTTTTAACTCCGCGCTGAATGGACATTATGGTGTCCCCAGAACAAATTACATACAGTACAATGCTTTCTGTTTGAGATGCTATTTAAAGATAAAGATCATCAAGATTAGTACTCTATCTTTTACACAATTACCAACTTCAGTCTGATATTTACTTAACAGTAAGCACATGATCAGTAGCGTGCTGCGTCTGCATCACTCCTTCAGTGGTATATAGCCACTGTTTCCTGGACTGTGAGTGCAGGGTTTTTCCTGCATAAGGCGTTTTTGAGGCACCCCAATGAGGCATTTTTAAGCTAATTTATTTTTATTGGAACCCCAGTGACACTAATAATTAGAAAACTGCTGAATTTCTGATCCAGATCAGTTTTAGTCAGCGCCAAGAAATCACCAGTGGCAAAGTAATATTGAAATGCCTTTTTAAACCAGTTCTGTTAATTTGGGTTTTATTAAAATGAATTAAATAGATTTTCTTTTCTTTCTTTCTTTCTTTCTTTCTTTCTTTCTTTCTTTCTTTCTTTCTTTCTTTCTTTCTTTTCTTTTTTTTTTTTTTTTAGATCAAATGGTCAGAAATAACAGGAAAATGCATACATTTCTGTCAAATAGGGCTTACATAGCTAGACCTATCCACACGACGCTGTGTCAGCACTGAAGAACAGTCTGACTGCACTTCATTTTCATTCTCCTACGGTGGAAAACAACGCTCTGGCTTGTTTGTATTTCTTTATACCAATCACATTCCCCTTGGGTGGGGCTAAGCCTAGAATAAAGTGTCAGTATCCCTGCAAAAAAGGAATTTGTGTAAATGGAACATTTGCACATGTGGAGCCGAGCACTGCCTTTAAAACTGCTAATTCCCCAAAAGAACAGAGCAGGTCTTGGTTCAGGAACGAACCAAATATCTGGATTTGGATTAAAACCTGCCATTTTCAGCATGCATTCCCATTGTGATAGGCGTTTTGAAAATGGTGACACACAGATACTGGAAGGGAAGGAAGCTGCGGTGTATGTGTAATGGCAGGCTGATACCTCAAGTCTACATCCAGTAAGTCAGACTGAGGCAGCACAGACTCACTTCGCTGAACGTGGACTGATCATGCTTACTGCTGTGGGTGGTCGCCTCCCAAAGGCCCATTCTGAGCCAGCATAAAAAAAAAACCCTGCAGTGATGTTATGTGACGATGTCTCTTGGTTACCATGATTCAGAGGCAATTTTGTCCATTTCTGAATGTGCCTCAAAATCGAACTGCTGACCTCATGTGGTTATATTATGGCGGGTCTCTGACTGTCCCCCTGTCTGAAATTTAAAAGATTTTTTATTTTTTGACTAAAACTGGGTTAATAGGGATTGTGCCAGTTCTACATGATGAGTCACATACATTCATACGGGATGAGGAATAGCAGAGTTCACCAGAATCACAGCAGACTACAGAAGACAAAGAAGATGACACCTCATGTGATGATCGTGATAGGTTGGCTGCAAAGCTAACGATTACTATGCTACGAATAAAATTAAAGTCAAGTGGACACACACAAGAATGCCACAAGAATAACATTAAAGTTGTGTTTTCTCTACGGGTAGACCAATTATCGGCCTTGCTAATTATCTGATCCTTTATTCAGCTTTTTTTTTTCAGATTATTGCTTTTGTTTTTCAAACCGATTCCCGATGAAGTTCATTTGAAAATGTGTTGGTTCTGATGCGGCTGCCTCTCCCTGTCTGTAGTCGCCACTCTGCAGTCTTGAGCAATCTCCCTCCATCAGCACTATCTGATTGGTTGCACATCACAAGCGATAACCGATCAACAGCGCGCTTTCGTGTCGGACTTTGTGCTGGATTTTCATTTTTCCTGCTGATACATTTCAGTTCCAAATATTGTTAATTGGTCTCCATGATTGCTAATAATCACCGTCGGTATTGCTCCAGAAAAAAACACATCATCAGTCGACTTCTAATTTTCTCTTGTTAATTGCCACAGTTGACGGTGCCGTTGTTTTGAGCAGAAGAGAAACAGACGTAATAATGTTAGATGAGAACGAGACAGTTGTCAGCAGATGAAACAACTGGAATGAGTTTCCTTTTTTCACTTCGACACATTGGGAGCGTGCAGCACTGGAAGAGGTTAAAGTATCAGCAATTGTCCTTTAATTATTACCCGCAGACAAGATGCCGTGATTGACGTTTCCACTGACGAGCACACAGCTATCGATTCAGCAAATTTTTTTACTTTTCACGACAAGCACTTTCTTTGGCAGGGACGTATCCTCTGTTACCTCCACCGGGACATTTTTTAGACTTCGCTGTAGCACCTGCCTACTCACCATATGGTGCAATGCGAGAAGGAAAATTGCATTAAATTGTAGTATCTGGTCTGTTTTATTCACTTTGGCATTTTGCCGGATTTCTCGTTTTACAACTTTACACACGTTCAAAATTTGTGTGGATTGGAATGTGCCGTTCATTGTTTTTGCAGCTACGGGACAAGCATTTACACATGTGTAGTAACAAATATTTAGATTAGTTTGCAACATTTAAAGCTCCTCTGAAGCAGACATGTGAGCGCTGCTGTCTCTTTTGGCAGCAGATATCGATGTTGTATGTGTGTGATGGGGTGTGGCTGCGGGGAGTTGATGCATTGGTGGAACGGTGCCCAGGAAGCTGCCAGTTTCCCTTCTTTCGTCCCTCCTTCCTTTCATCACCCCATCCCACCTCATCAGCCAGCCTCCTCCTCCTCCTCTTCCTCCTTCTCCTCCCTCCATCTCTGCCACTATTGCCCTCTCAGCAATCTGATCAGCCGTGCACTTTACTCCCCCCCCCACCCTGTCTGTCTTTCTCTCCTTTACCCTCATGTCTCCATCCCCGGCTGGCTGCTGTGGCCAGACATCAAGGTCAAATCTCTCCCTCCCTCCCTCCGTCTTTCTTTTCCTCCCTCCATTGACTCTACATTTCCTGTGCTCTGTCGCTATTCTCAAATTTCTGTCTGTGCCCGTCTAGTCAGATTTATTTTTGTTATTTCCTCTACTTGTTTCTCTTACAAGTGTATAAATTAGGGAGCTAAAATAGTCCTTTTTTTTTATTGTTATTATGATGATTGTTCACGAGAAAGGAAACTGGATAAAAGAAATTCTATAATCTAAATAACACTCTTGTTTGCGTTTCAGCGTGGTGACCTAAACCCGTATAGCAACACGGGTCATTGTGTCTCCTCCGTTTCTCTTTGCTGCCGGCTGGTAATTTGGTTGTACTGAATGTTTGTTCACCTGCCAAACAGAGGATTAAAAATCACAACAACTGAGAATCGCCGCAAACTGCGCAGCTTGTTGTGCAGCGCTGGATTCAGCAGTGTTGTCTGATGAAATGCAATGAAAATGCAGGAGTGTTTTCATCCACTAATCATAGAAGACATATAAAAAAAAAGGATTCTTTATAACTTAGACCTCGTCTTATATTATCAAAGGGGCAAAATTATGTAATTTTTTTATGTAGTGGTCAATTCTGGGTGATCTGTTGTAGACTTGTGTCAGGCTAGGGGAAAGAAAATATCCAGAATACACAATAAATGTTTATTTTACCACATTTTGTCCATTGGCGGTATGTAAATGAGTGCATATTTATCGACAGCATGCTTTATTTGCATATATAAACACACCATTTTTGGAATTTACAAAGAATAATTGTCCCAAGGGACCTAGTCTGAGAGGAGTTTAAATGGCAAAGTCTGTAAGTTTAAAATTTTACCCAAACAGTGGTTTCAAATGTTAAAGAATAATTATTTTGTTTTTTTTTTTCTCAAACTCTCAGCCAGAAATCTTTCCCTCAGTAGCACTAACAAACAGTATTATCTGATTTATGAAGTCATGATAGGAGATATCTAAAATATCCTCTGTTAAAACTTTTGACTCTAACATGTCAACAATTGGAAACAAACCTTTTTTTTTTTTAGTCTAATGTTCAGATTTTTTGTTTTGGAAATGGATTCAAATGCTGCCATTTTTTGATATTTAGTACCTCATATCGTTAGCCTCATAGCATAATTGCCTACGTCATTTTTTGGTCAAATTGAGATATTTGCCTAACTTTACTCTCCTATCACTTCTGCATCATCCTGTCTTTCTACCTATGTCATTGGCCAATCACATCTGGTTGAATGTAATGTTAAAAAAAATCAATAATAAATACCAATGTCATTTCTAAAAATTGTGTTTTTTCTCATTTCCCAAAAACATGAAAATATGACTTAGGCAAGTATGCTATGAGGCTAACGATATGCATATTTAAATATTTCAGAAAGCTTATGATAGCAAAATATCATATTGTCATTGTAAGAAATCAGTTGAGTTTCATGTGCGTGAATTAGGTTGTTATGTATAGTATTTGTTATTGTAGTTTATCCTCCATAACTTCTCATCAGGATTTGTTGTGTTGTGCAGGATAAAGCTGTACCTCAGCACTACAGTGTTACAGAATAGAATAGAAATACATAGTTGTAGCGGCAGAAAGACAAACTCCACCACAGTCTTTGTCTCTGAGTCTGAGATTGTCAACCACACCACGCACACCAACAGTGGATCTATCAGTGTGATCTGAAAAAGTACAGCTTCGGCTTGAACTGGCAGCGCCGCTCAAATCACAGTGATGCGGTTTGACGTTGACTGAAGCGATCCGGCTCTGCTGTCTGGCGACTTAACTGGCGGGATTCTGCCCCAACCTCGCTCCGGTCACCCCACCGAGCCTTAGCACCTGTGGGTCCCTCCGTCTGTTTTTTTTTTTTTTTTTCTTAATGTCATTCTGTCACTTTGTCCCCCGAAGGGCCTCACATCTGCTCAGACTGATATTCTTTGTTCGGGGGAGGGAAGGGGGAGATAGAGGAGGAGGAAAAGGTGAAATGAGTCACCACCGGGTGTCTATAAATGTCAAGTTGGAGACAGAAACTTTTTATATTGATGGATAATGTTTCCTCTCCTCTCCTCTGCTCCTGCTCTCCCCTCAGTCAGGACTATCAACATGGGATTTTCCAGTCGATCGGTTTTAAGGAGTTTCACGACTACCTGACTGCCCCTGAAAGCAGCACCCAGCAGGAGAGAGACACGCTACGAGACAAAGGTCAGAGAAATACCTGATCAAAGTCACTGAGATGGATTTAGATTCACGGGTTGCTGGACTGGTTGACTGATCAACCAGAAGAATCTAGTTAAGGATTTTTTTTCCTCCCTTCTTGTCTCTGCTTTAACTATAACTGCTTCCTTTTAACTCTGTCCAGGTATCGAAGCTTTGAAGATCGCTACAAGGCGCTACGCCCGCAAACAGAATAAATGGGTCCGAAATCGCTTCCTTAAACGTGAGTGCTGGTCTATCCTCATGCAGTTTGTGTTTTTGTGTGTGTGTGTGTGTGTGTGTTTTTGTGTGTGTGTGTGTGTGTGTGTTTGTCCTCTGCAGTCCAGTTCCTTAGCGATCAGCACTCTCTTTAACAAGATGAGATTCATGTACTCCATTAGACACACAGTGAGATTCTCAGCCTCCGTGCTGAAGGCAAAGGTCGGATGTGTTCATATTCATCTGTTTTAAAATGCATTTTTTTGTTTGTTTGATTTTAATCTGCCATTTAGAGCTAAAGTCTCGATCCATCCATTGACTAAAATTACAAAAAAAAAATTAAACTAAATTTTTAAAAGTTTTTGTATATCTGGCGTTATAACTGTGCCAAACTGAACCAAATACTTTTTTGAGTTCCCTCTACTTCTACACATGGTTGTGCTGTTTTCTTAGTGAAAAAGAGCCAACGAGAAACACTCAGATAGTACTTGGGCTTCAGAGGGTTAAAGTGACTTAGATGCAGCTCTACATGATGTGAAGATCGTCCTCAAATGTATTCGTACCCTTCCTTTAAAGAAAAGGCAAAATTCACATAACTAGAAACTAAAAAAAAGTAATAATAAGTAAAAATTTGCTAAATTATAATTTAGTGAAATAAGACATTGCTTTTGAATTGTGGTTGAAAAGAATAATTTAAAAAAAATAAAAAATAAAACTGTCCCAGACAAATTAGAGCACTTTGCTGATGAGCAGTGGGCCAGAATCTAAATACCTGTCAACAGGTGCAGAAGTCTGATTGGGAGTTACAGAAAACACTTGATGGCAGTGATTGGCTCAAAGGGTTGTTCAACAGAATATGAGTTTACAGGTCCCCATCATGCTTGTTTACTTTTTTTATTTTGTTTTTTATTTTTGATACATTCCTATTGAACCACAATTCAAAAGCAATATTCATGATTTTTATTAATGTTTTATTTATTATTACTTTTGTCAATTTCAGCTGATTTCAATGACAGCTGCTTTTTTCCTTCTTTAATGGGAGGTTATGAATAAATCTGAGGACGACTGTATGAAGTCTAATTACATTTTTCATTAAGCTCTTTACAATTTTTAAAATTTCTTTCAGAGAAATAGTTTAATGTGAAATACACCTTTTCACTTTCTTTCTGACAAATACATGAGAAAGTTGTTGCCACAGTTAAATATGAAGCTACAGCTAACCCGGATTAGCATACAGAGTGGAAGTACAGAGAAACAGCTAGCTTGAATGTGTCACAGCTAAAGCCATATCCTTAATCAACACATTGTGCCTTGTTTGTTTATTCCTTGCAAAAACAAACAAACCCAAAAAAAAAAATAAAAAATGTAGACACAACAAATTGTGGTGTTCGGCTAGCTGTTCCCGCTACTTCCTGTCTTTATGCTAAGCTACGTTAGCTATCTCCTGGCTGTCGTTCCATATTTATCTTAGGAAAAAAAGCAAATAAACATTTTAATAGCTTATTTTGTTTGATCCTAGCGTGATGGTTTGGAAACATCTGATATACGTGAACAGTGGAAATGACCAGATTAACTTATTCACTGGAACAAAGTTGGGCTTTGATTTTATGCAGCGTGTGTTGAGCTGCTGTGACGTCGTGCGGTGGATAGTATTTCAAGATACATCCCCAGTAGACACCTGCAGCTAATGCTTTTTTTTTTTTTTCCCTCAGCACTAAGTCCCCGGTGCTACTAGATGCATAGAAATGAACTCCAGTGTTTGGTTACCTGCCAGGAGTAGCTGGCACTGCAGAACGGACAAATGTGCCCAACCACAGCCAAAACCAACCTGTGTTTGGCAGGTGCTGATATTCCCACCCTGGTTGCAACCTCCATATGTGTTTTAAAATGTCCAGAAAGGCTGAGTGTGTTGTCTGTTTCCCAAAACGGAAGCCTGGCCTCTCTGTAGCACCAGCAGCATGCCCTGCAGTAACCCAGCCTTCTAATCCTGTTAGGCCCAAGTGGCTTAAGGCCACGCCAGGCCCTAAACCTCAATACCCCTCTTTCTGAGCGCCTGCCTACCCGCTGCACACACCATATGGCCTTCATCACATGTGTGTGTCTGTCTGTGTTGCTGTTGTTTTACATGTGCGGTAATCTGTCTGTGTTTTTTACGCATGCATGTCGCTTGAAGACTCTGAACGCTCGGTTCCCTGTAACGTCGGACTTGGAAGTGCAGCAGATCAGATCAGCTCTTAAAACACTCAAAGTTTTTTATCTCGTGAAGTCTCCCGGGAAATACTTAGTGTGCTGTCTGTTTGTTTATGATATTCATCAGCCCGGATCTTACTCTGAATTTGTACGTTTTTGTGACGGATGTTCGTGAAAAAAAACACATTTTACCTGCCAGGTTGTTGAAATGCACACTCAGCAAGAAAAATGCTAATCGGGGCAAAGAGCACGAGCCTCCTACAGCATTTCAAAAATCATCGAAAAGAGTTTTTCTTTTAGCCAGACTCAAAGTAAACATGAAAAGCAGTCCCTTGGAAATATGTGTAGCTATTGTAGTCACTGCTTTTTAGTTCACTGCAGTCGCTCCAGGGGTTTCCAGGGAGATGCTTCAGCTTTTTTATTTATTTATTTATTTTAAAAAACGTGATTGACAGTTATCCACAAAAAAGCTTGACCGTACAGGTGGCAGCAGAGGAGGTGAACTCAACATCTGAAACTTTGCACGTCTAGAAGTTTTTAAGGACACTGCACAAAAGTAAAGTGTCCATGTCTGTTCTGTTGTGTTTGCAGAACCTGCAGGAGTCTCTGAGGTCTTTGTCAACCTGGACTTTAGTGGGCATTTGGTCCAAAAACAATGGTGTATTTTTAAAACAACTGCAAGGCATTGGTGGTTGTGTGTTGCTTCAGGTATTAATGAGACAGAGAAATTCAGTCCTGGATGTCCAATAACAGATCCACAGTTTGAAGGACTTTTGATTCTCTGTGCAGTGGGTTGAGATATCTTGAGGAAGGATTTGCTCTTTGGACAGATAAATAGTGCGAAGAAGGCCTTCATGTTACCAGATAATCTGCCAGGAATGTGCACTTGCATGTTTTTAATTAGATAATGCACAGTCTTGCTGGATGACTTTGCAGTAAATGTTGCTTTACTGCTGGATGTTTGGGAAATGTGGACATTTTGGAAATTTCTCATGTCAGGTGTGTGTGTTTTGCTAATCTCTGCAATGGAAATAATGGGTGAAATGTTATCATACTGGACAGAAATATGGGAATACCACCCAGGTTGACAAATGCAGGAGTTGTTACATCACATACATAGTCTCATGTTACTCTAATTTCTATTTCTTCAGGGGTTCTTGAACGTTTTGCTGAAGGACGGCCTGTTCTTGCGACCGCTCCTGTCCTGTCCTCGGGTTTTTGCTGTTTAACCTCGTTCACCCCACCTTTCTGTCCTGCGTCGTCTCTGTTTACCGCTCTGTCTTGCCGTGACTGCTGACCTCCTTTCTTTTTCATCCGAGCCCCACACACACGCTCACACAGATGCCGGCAGGCCTCAGCTGAGCAGGCTAATCTCTTGAAGCGTTACATAGCGGCTGGGAATTTGCCCCGACCACACAAACTCAGGGCGCAGGGTCGCCCAGGTCCACGCGAAGCAACTCGAGCGTACAGTGACTAGTGGGTCAAAGGGAAAGATGAGTTGAAAACGACAGACACGTTAGAAGAGCTACAGAAATGACCTGATGGTTGACTCCACGTGCAAATATACAGAAAGAGGCAGGATCGCATGCCTCGAAGGCACAACTTTAACCCAGTTTTACAGATCACAGTTTAAGCATTTAGTAGCGAGCAGGTGGGCGTTCAGTCTGTTAAACACTTTTCAGCGGGATACTGGCTCTTGATGGACTCAACTTTGGTTGCTGTGGGGATTTAAACACCAGGCCAGCCAGCTCAAATTAAATAAAACTTAATTTGACTTGCCTTAAAGTGCGTCTGCATGGGTGTGTACGCATATAGGTTGTGTGTGTGTGTCTGCATTTAATCAGTGAATTTAATCACCCTTAAAGAAAATGGTAATCTGGAGTTATATTCATTTTAATATTTGCACATAGAGAAAGTCAGCTCCCTCCAAGTGTTTGTTTAAACTCTCTAAACGCATGCAAGCACACACACACACACACACAGTCCACCTGTAACCAGGATACACAGGTGTAGCTGGACCGAGGCCTCGTGAGTGTTAAGTAACAGGGGTGTAGGTATCTTTTAGTCCCAGGAGTGAGGGGGTGAGTGAGGGATGGATGGTCGGAGGGAGACGGAGAAGAGGAATGGCACATGGAGAGCTGGGTGGATGGAGAGTGAAGGTAATCTGATCCAGCTGGAGCAACAGGTGTGGGGCGAGTTTACACCCTTGTCTTCTAGCAAGTGCGAAGCTTTCACGAGCACACACACACACAAATGCAACCTCCTCCCGTGCAGATAAAGTCAAGCCAGTGTTGTTGTCGCCACAGAAACCTCTCTGTGACCTCCACGAGTTGGACGGGAGCGCTGGAGAAGAGGAGAATGTCACAGAGGGTTAATGGGAGACACAGCAGTAGGTTGGTTTCCATCTGCGCATCCAGTGAAATCTAAAATATCACTTTCCACTGGCTGAGGTGGAAAAATTAGTGTATTGAGAAAGAGAAGAGAATAATACAGAACAGAAATAGCAGCAGTGTCATAGGGGTATGCAAACCTCATGTCCTTGGTGGGAGTCCAGACGGGGGCCCTTGCTGCATGTCACCCCCTCTCTGTCACCACAGCGGCTCATAAAAACACCACAGGGTCCATGTGAATCACAGGAGACAAAGTCATTCATTACAAAACACAACTGCCATTGTGAGAAGCTGCATTGAAACGTCATGATTTATCAGCATTACTGTTGCTCCATTAATTATACAGTTACATTCACTTG
>NW_007578240.1:416797-430195 GCF_000690725.1 Stegastes partitus
CAAACAAAAGATGCTCAAGTGCTTTGTATACATTCATGAGACTGCTATGTTGGCTGGTTTGCTGCTTCATTGCCTTTGTTCAGTTGCAGGAAACTGTGGGATCCCAGAAGCCACATGGTGCATATTGGGGGTTAGATTCCTCGAGTTCACAAAAATCCAAATACGTCTTTGATGCCAAATGTTTTGATCGTCTCTGGGCCCGTTTCTGAGGAAAATCTTTGAACCGAGACGCTTAACCTGCCTCAGACACATCAGTCATGTAAACGGCAGATAAACAAGAAGGAGGTGAGGGAGACAAAAAGTGGAAGAGGAACTATAGGAAAGAGGAAGGAGGCTGTTGAGTGAATAGGGGCAGCTGTCGTGCTCCAGTGTGGACCACAGCCAAAGGAGCACAGCTGGGCCGGGGGACGCCCGCACTGAGGCTGGTGGTGGAGTTTTTATAGCAAAGCACACAACGGGCGCACATCCTCACTCAGCAAACACAAGGACAACACAGCAAATGACTCCTGGCCCGTTTGTTGCAACAGGTGGACTACTGTTTCAACACACGCACACTCAACACTGGCAAGCAGCTGCCCGGCGACAGATTATGCTCCTTCTTGTTGGCAAAGCGATCTCCCCTGTGTGCTTGAAAGGCAACGCTCACAGTTTGTGTGTATGTGTGTGTGTTTGTGCACGCCGACCACCCTGTTCTTTGTCCCCTCAGCGTTTCTTATCAACCCTCATTCAAGGCATAGTGGATTAGTGGAGTTAAATTTCACCAGATCCCAAACAAGAAGGGTTGAAGGTGGAGGAGAGGGGGGGAGGGTTTCCATCCAGCATCTGGCAACCCACCATACAGTATCTCCCTTTTTTATTTTTACCACCACTCCACTCTTCCCAGCGGGAGGTTGGCGATTGCGAAAGGGAATTACGGGAGGGGGTGGTTGTGCCGAGAGAGACACACAAAGGAACAAAGTGAGAAGGGAGAGGGTGACAACAGGAGAGCGCCGGGCTGGTGGCTGTTGGGGCATCGTATTCGTTAGAGCACCCAATGTAGAGACCTCTAACTGTAACATCTGGTAAAGGTATGCCAGGTGACACTCGCCGTCGCCGCCGCCGCCACCTGCCTGCTATTATGCCACAAACACAAAAGACTCTACAGAAACACACACACACAGTAACCATGCCAGTGAAATTTGAAGCTTTGATTAACAGTAACTGCTGCTTTTTTCTTTTCTTTTTTTTTTTTTTAAATTTAAATCACCCTGACTGTGTAAACACACTTGCAGAACAGAGCTTTGGAGATTAGTGGTGTACTCATATAAAACAGAACAAGCCCCATGCTGTGAAGCCAAATGATGCAGGTGCAGAGTGAGACTTTTTGCACCTTTTGTCGTCTATTCAGTTCAGCCGGCCTCGTGGTGAAGAAAATTAAAATGCATGTTGAAGTGGTTGACTGTAGATTGAACCCACAATATGCAAATTCAAACCATTTATTGTGCAAAAATGTAAGTTTGTGGCTCTCAGGCGTGGTTGTGTGAAGACTCAGTGTTCCCACACACACAGTCAGTACTGTTGGTTATAAAGATGACCAGTCGCACAGTTACCGCTCTGTGTTGCTCTGCAATAATGGAAGCCCAGACGGGTCCCGGCAGAGTTAGCAAACTTCAGTCGGCAAAGTGTCTGCTGCCCTCAAATCCACACTTCAGTCTGTGTGGAAGGGATTAAGCCATAATTGAGTTGGCTGACAGTGCTTTACAGGTTAATGGGATTCATCTGCATCGGTGCAGGTTTAACACGTAGATATTTTATACAAAAAAACCTGACTTAAACGGATGCCTTTGTGTCTGCTCTGGCCAGCGAAGGCGGATGACGTGTTAAACGTACCTGCTTCACATCAGAGTTGAATGGAACTGACATCGACTTTACGCGGCGCAGTCTGTTTAGAGCAGGGGTGTCGAATCCTGGTCCTCGAGGGCCGCAATCCTGCATGTTTTAGATGTTTCTCTCTTCCAACACACCTGATTCAAATGATCAGCTCATCATCGAGCTCTGCAGAAGCCTGATAACGATCCTGGTCATTTGAATCAGGTGTGTTGGAAGAGGGAAACGTCTAAAACATGCCCTCGAGGACCAAGATTGGGCACCCGTGGTTTAGAGGTTTTGCATTGGTTGAGTGTGAGGGTTACAAGATTGAAAATAAAATGAAAAAAAAAAAAGATTTGTGGAGTTACAAAGAAATCTAAGACCCTGTTTACAGTTGGTTTTCAAATACAAGCGACTGGATCACAGCCCTTATCAAATCATCTGCTGAGGTGCTCTAGGACAGCATCCCCCGATCTTTTTGCACCATGGACCGGTTTCAAGCACGACTATTTTCTACGGACCGGTCATTGCGCACATAACAAGGAATCATTTTTTTTATTAAAAAAGTGTCATAAACAAATGAAATTACTTTTTATTGCTAAATATGTCTTTACTTTTTCTTCTGTCTTAGCGCCATGTCTCCTCCTCTTTTCTGAGAAGCTCTCCAGAGAATTTTTTTTATTATTCATTTTGGCAGCGGTTAGACTGATGGCTCTGTTTAAAGGCAGGCCATGAAAACTGACGGAAAACAAGCATAGGCGGAAGTGATGGGAAGACGAGCTAGTCATTTTTCAAAATAAAAGGCCCTGCAGACTCTGCTGGAAATAAAACAAACCAATAAAACCTTTTTATTCTTTCTGGTACCAAATGACCTGGACCAGTCCGCGGCCCGGTGGTTGGGTACCGCTGCTCTAGGATACATTGACCACATATATTTTTTTGTATAAACACGAATGCATCCTGATTTACTCTCAACAAGAGCGTACCAACAACATATGTCATCAGTACAGACTGTGGTGGTTGTTGACTCTTTTGCAAGTCACAAACGACTTTGTTTTTCCAGTTTCAACCATCGGAGTAGCCTCGACTTTAGTGCCCTGAACTGGACTAAATGTTTTCCCAATCCTGCCCCTGCTGGATTTCTGACCGTTGCCGCCTGCCCTTGCAGTTTGTGTGTCCACTCCCGCCTGCACTTGCAAACATTTTCACCCTCACAGTATAGGTTGATTGATTTTGTGTCTCCTCCAATCCCAGAGGGGCAACACATTATTCTGCTGTATAACATTAATAAAGAGATGCAGACCAGTTGGCAATACCGCAGCAAAATTACAAATACATTCGTAAGAATGAGTTTTTCTAGGGCAGTGAGTACACATTTCATGTGTTTCTTGACAGTATTTTGTTTAATGTGTGTGGGATGCTTTATCTTTGAAGAGGAGCTAAGTTTGACCTGGGAGAACCGAGCATGTGTCGCCCCGAGCCAGAGGCGACAGGTTTGTGCCTGTTGTAACATCAACACGATGCACATTCATCACAACAAATGGAAAAGTCTAGTTCTTTTCCATCTTTGTCGGTAGCAACTGAGAAATTTGTCCTATTGTCTGACTTCCCTTGCTTTGCTTTTGTATTATAAAAACCTGCTTTAATCTTCTTTTAAGTTTCATGTGTTGACTCAATCCTTCTGGCTGCAGGAAATCGCAGTTTATTTTTTGACCGCCCATTGCTGCCAGCAGCAAAGTTAAAACAGCCCACTCCTAGGAGACTTTTTCTGGTTCCACTCCACAGGACTCATGGGATCCCAGTCCCAGCTGTCTACTGTACAAACTGTTAGTTCTTGAACTGTGTTTTCTTAGCTAATCCATAGGAAACGAAGCACTAACAGTGCGTGGAGCTCTTTGACCTTCTGGCAGACGTGATGTGAGCAGTAACAAAATCTGAACCTCGGCGGGCAGCTGGACACCTCGGATGATCGACACAAGTATGAACAGTGTCGTGTCTTGGTGGTCCAGCTGTGTTCAGATCACCAAAAGGCATTTTTTAAACAAAGTGTAGATGGGCTCATAGACTGTATAAAAGATGGACGTAGCAACCGGCCCCGAAAAATGAAGCCAACCCGGAAGTGTCAAAAACCTGCAATATCACTACGTCCACTAGTCCTGGCTCCAAAAAGCCCTGGCTCCCATAGACTGGAATTGGAAAAGAAGTGATCACAGATCATGAAATACTGCATTCCTACAGCTCAGGATTTTTTGTTTATTAGTTTTCATAGTCAAATCCAGAGATCAGGTGGCCAATCTGAAAATAAATCAATACTGAATTTTTTAAAAATCATCAACATTTTGCGGGGCAAGGGGCGTGGCTGGCTTGATTGACAGTCGGCAGCGACCATACAGATGAAGCGAGCAGAAGGCGGTAAATGTGGGCGGGCAGAGAGGGCCCGCCTCTCAATCCATCTGACCAATCGCTGCTCCTATGGCTCCGCCCCCCTCCGACGATTTTTGCGTCACTGGCTCCAAAAATCCAAGATGTCAACCAGGAAGTACCAAAACCCTGGCTTCATTTTCTCAGTGCAGAAACCAACAGGTGACGTCACGGAAGCTACGTCAATCTTTTATACAGTCTATGGATGGGCTCTACGTAGCCTGCTCCTCGTTTCTGTTTCAAGCTAATAGCTATGGACAGAACATTAAGTTTATACGTACTTAAGTATGCGAAGGTCCACTGGGGTACGTGTGATGTACATTTTTCATCTCGCCAAGTCAATGAGAGTCTGCACGGCGACTGTACAACAACGGCAGTAGTGTTCACAGGACCCCTAGATTCCAACCCTCTATGCATGTATGAAAGATAGTCGTCCAAACGGACCAGAAAGTAGTTTGACAGCAACCGCTACGCATCCGAGAGCTCTCACAGTATGCGTCTGCAAGGGAGTACAATCATGGTGTAAATGCTACATCAGCCACGCTAGCATAACATACTTGAGCCACCAATCGAACTGCCAGGTGTAAATGATTTTTTTGGTAATTACATTCACCAGGTTTTGACAAGAAAAATGTGTGAAATAGAAAAGACAATATGTCAGGTTCTGCTGTATTATTTTTTGCATTTTAAAGAAAAAAAGTTTAATCATGAGTAGATCTGCGGACTGATTTTTTTTGTCTATGTCGTACATCCTCGCGTTGTTCCTCTCCTCTATGAGTTTGCATACATTCGGTCGCAGAGGTAACCTTTGAGTGCTCTAAAAGATAAAGTACTAGCAATGCTATAGAAGCCTTAAAGGTCATGTAAAAGGTCATTATTTTTCAGCCTCCACTGAATTGGGAAAAAAAGGTGTTTAAATATGCTGCTTGTAATCAGTTGCAAAATTGCCTAAATCTGATCTGTTAAATGGATTTAAAGCAACTTCATGCAACTTGCATTCAAACGCATTTGGATGGTCATGTCCTTGACTATCACCACTGATGACTTGTGACATATATTTTGGCAACATCATGATACTCTAATGTTCCCTAAATCTTTGTGTAAACCTTATTTCAGTCGCTTTGGGTCTGCATGTCTCTAATCTGTTACGTTATTTCGGTGCCCGTCTCGGCCAGGACGCTCTTGTAAAAGAGAATCCTAACCTCTGTGAACCTTTTCTCTGGTTAACTAAAGGTTAGAATAGAAAATAAGGAAAGAAAGAAAACACTGCTCTGTATTTTTAAAGGCTCTTCTATTTGTCTGGATGAAAAAACGTTCAGTTCCTTATATAACAAAAAAGAATGTTAACCCTTTTCCCTAACGGTTACCCGTGTTGTGAACATATCACAGCACTTGCAAGCCTCTTTTGTCTTTTTTCTGTTTTATTAAAACGAATTATTTTACACTATGATTTAGTTTTTCTATATTTTCTGCCCCTGTATTTATGACTCCAGTTGGTAGTCTGTAAATATAAAATATGACTTTGTTTGCATAAAGTTGCACCTGTTAGAAGTCACTTTCTCTACAAGGTGCGTCTTCAGTCGATGCAGGGCAGTGGCTCTTCGTGCAGACGGACTCTCAGACAGACAGAGAGACGAGCAGGGCAGGGACTGGTGCTGCTGTTTAATGCTGAGGCCTGGCCTGGAGACTGCTGACTGATGCAAAATAGAAACACGGGGGTGGAACAGTTAGAGGGAGAAGGAGAGAGTGAGTGAAAGCTGAAGCAAGACTGATGGCGAGAGAAAGAGAGATGGTGCACAGGAGAGAGGGGTGGGAGGAAGGAGGGAGAGACATTATCGAGCCAGTGTGAGTCAGCAGGTTGACGGAGCCTCAGGGTGCGGCTCCAGCACATCACTGCTCCTGTAACGTTTCCCAGTTCGCACTGGTCCGTCTGAGCCTTTCTGACAGGCAGTCAGACCCTCTTTAGCCTGTGTGTTTCCTATTAGATGTGCAATCAGCAGGCTCAGATAAGCACTTTGTGATTGTCTGGTGTAATGAATGAATGAATTGCATGCTGGCTGCTTACTCATATACATTATAAAGCACAGTAGGTCTAGTTGTTGTTGTTGTCAGGGGCTTTACTTCTAAATAACTGGAAAAACCGAATCACATAAGAACCCCGAAAAGCCATCATTCCCTTTTATCGGCAGCTGGCCTTGTAAAATGCATAAAGCATGCTAACTGTGCATGTCTGACCTTTGTGCGTGTGCAGGACCAGGAGACAACGTCCCGTCAGTGTTTGGCCTGGATGTGACAGACGTGTCGAGGTGGGAGGAGACGGTGCTGAACCCTGCACTGCAGATACTGGACAGCCTCAGTAAGGTGGGGCCTGCAGCTGGCAGCTACTTTTATCATGGAGCGCTGATCTGTTTCTGCACTGCCTGTTATTGGTGCTCTCTTTATCATTCTGCCCGTTTTTATTGCAATCAAATTTGTTGTTTGCGTCTCCTTCCTTCCTTGCTTCCTTTTACTACAACCTTACCCGCCTCTTTTATCTCCATTTGCTCCCTTGTTCGCTTTATTGTTTGCAGTTTTTCTTCCTCGACTGTTTTTTTTCTTTTACATCTTTCTGTCGTGTTCCTAAATACACTTCTCGACCTTACTTTCCCTCCATTCTTTCTCCTGTCCCTTCTGTCGCATTTTATCCAACAGTCTTTTCTGTCATTCTTCTTTTTCTTCTTATTTTTTCCTTGCAGCTCTCCTTCCTCACCTGCCAACTGTCCAGCATTTTTTCTTTTCCGTCTTCTTCTTTGTTTCTCAACTCGGTATGCCCTAAACATGCTATCGGGCCTAATTCAGTCAGCTTTTTTTCTTTTTTAATTCCACTTATCAGGGTGAAGAACCAGCTATTGCTCCAATCAGAGTGCAGGCGGCGGAGCAGAGAAACAAACGCAGCCACCACACCTGTGACCTGTGTGACAAAGTCATCATTGGTGACCTGGAGTGGACAGGTGAGGCACTTCATACAACATGGCGACACGTTATTAACCCCTCGTACACCAAGCAGCTTCTGGGTGGTTTTTGCTTCTGTCGTATTTTTACTCACTGTGGCTGGCTAGAAGGAGACAAACTCTAAAATCTCTGTAGAGCAGTATGACATCGTTAAAGTGCCGTAAATGATGAACTCGGTGAACTTCATTTTTTAATTGTGTTGCAAAAATTTTTTTAAAAAAAGGAATAAACATGTACGTTTTTCAAGTGTTCACAGGTTCTACCAATATTGCAAAAACAATACATACAATAGATGTTTGACTACTTACGTTTTTAATTTGGTGCCATTCTTTTTTTCTCCGATCTGCTCTGTGAAAACAAAGCTGAAAAGTCCCTGATTTTTTTTTTTTTTTTTTTTGATTCGATTTGGTTTCATTTCCCGTCCGACCGGCACCTAACAGATGAGGGTCATTAGAAAGGTCACAACCTCGTGATTCTCTCTGTTTTCACTGTTTCTGATAAATGGTGTGATCATTTTGGTAAATACAACTCAGCTTTGAACCCCACAAGCAGGTTTGCAGCTGAGGGGGTTATTTATTTGGACATCACAATATATATTCTGTAAAACTGGTCTATGACTATATATATATAATATATCCTGAAAACCCTGAGAGTGTTTCTGCCTCGTTACAGTGAATGCGATTGAATTATTCTCACGCATTAACGCCCACTTCTACTTATTATCTTAATGGAGGATATTAAAGACACTTGATTTTTTCTGTTCCCTGTTTAAGATGACCTAACTTAGAACCTTCAAGACCACCTCCGGGACTCATCGTGCAAAGTTTCTACTTGTTTTCCTCGAGTGTGATTCATTTGGATCACGATCTACAAGTGTCACTGAGATGAAACAGTGCTGTCTCATACTTGATATATATCCTGGAGTGTTTATCCTCTGTGCCCGCAGCTCACCTGAAATCCAAGAAGCATCACTATCATGTGAGGAAAAAGAGGAAGCTTGATCCAGCCGGTGACCGGTCCCTGAGTGCCGGTGCACCTCCAGTGTCTGCAGGAGAGACTCTCTCAGAGGACTCTGGTGCTACTGTTGCCCCGGGCTGCACTGAAGCCTCTCAGGATTCCTCCAAAGACACCAGGACGACACACAAGGAAGTACCTGTGACATTTTAAAAGCTGGACTACATCCATTTTCGTTCACGTTTGTGCACCAACAAATGGATGTTTAATTACAGTCCTCTGTTTCCTCCCATGGAGCCAAATGGAAGTAATAACTCTGAACTGTGCTGATTGTTGATACGAACAAAAAAAAACACGTTTGAAATCCTGCATAAATACGTTCATAAGTGAATGTTCACAGACAGAAGCGTTGGTCTTGAGGTTTTTGTCGTAGGGATGTGAACTCTAAAGGACAAATGAGATGTTTAATGGCCTGTGCAGCTGAAGAATTCTGCATTTTAATGTTTTGGGTTTTTCTTTAATTTACATTTTAAGAGGTTTATTTTTCTATTTCTACAGATTGTGCCTTAACCCTCTGAACCTTAAGCAGTTTTTTTCTTTGCTCCTGTCACATTTTTGCTGCAATATAAAGTTCCCCTATGAAAACAGCACAACCACGACTAGAAGTAAACAGAAGTCAGAAATGTCTTTTTTCCCAGTATGACGTAATTGTAAAGCTGTACGTGATTAAAGAAACCTGCTTGCTGTCCGCACTATAGACATTTTCCTACTTAGATTTTAAATTTCCTATCTGACACTGCCTGCAGTTCAGCCAAAAATATTTTTAGTCATGTGACTGTTGGTCTCTGCTGAGTCACTAATGGCCTCTCGTCTGCACCAACGAGCACAGAATTGATTGTTTTTATAGAATCTAGGAATTATTTTTGGTTAATTTTCAATGAGACTTGAAAGCGGAATAAAACAATTTTGATGAAATATTCCGATTAGAAGCTTTTGAAGATTTCAAGTTTTCAAGCGCAGCATCACTGATGATAAGTTCAAGGACCATCAGTGGTCTAAAGTTCATGAAGCCCAGCTTGACTCACTTTTCCCCCGTAGCTTTCCAATATCCACATTGTATACACTGACTGGGTGTACTCCAACGATAAAATCCAGCTGACACCAAGTTGCGGTTGAAAAGGGATTCTTTAGTTCACAAAAATAAAAATTTACAGACAGAAGCAAAACGAGGATACAAAGCGTGTGCAGTCGAATAACTGTTTGGCTCCATGCCATCATTCATTTCCCAAGAGCCCTTGCAAATTTAAGGGACCCTAATATAGTGAACCAAAATATCAAAAACAAATCAATAAACCAAAACACCACACAAACACAGAATTCAAATATCCAAAAATATGATTAACAACATTTAACCAAATAACAGATAAATTTAGCAAAATAAAAATGTTAATCATAATCTTTAAATATCAAAGTTACTGTAGAACAAAAAATCAAAACCAAATAGAAATAATCGTGGTAAAATAAGAACCAAATCCAGAACCAAGGAAATAGATTTAGGCTCCTACAATCAGAAAAGTACAAATTTCAATGAGTCTTTCTGTTTTATAGTTTCTGGCTCTATTAATGTCGAACCTGCCGGCGGGTTTTGAGGTTAAGAGACGAAATAAAGGGTTGATTATTCGCATCGACTGAAAGTCTTCCATGTATAAATGTTAAACGTGTTTGTCTTAAGTTACAATTCACTTTAGTTTTTAAATAAAGAATATATCTTGGAAGTTTCTCAGCTTGTAAATGACTTTCTTCCACTCAAGTGAAAAATATGACGTGATGTTCGCCTTTATCTGGCCGGGCCCATGTCGGCATGCTTACACAGCACTGAGCTTTGTGCTTTGTTTGCCTGCTGCCACCTTGTTTTACTGTCAGAAAATACGTTCTTCTGGTTCTTTTGTTTGGTAATGACTACTCACCTGATTTGTGCTGCTGTCTTTCAGTGGAGCTCAGTTGAGCTCATTTCTGCTCTGACAGTGGTATAAACCACCGGTTCAGGCTGCGAGGGGAGACTGTTTTCACAGCACTGATTGCAGGTCTTTGTTTATCCAGCAGCATGTCGTACCCCTTTTGAACCAAGGTGTGTCTCTGTGCTGTAAAACCACTTACACAATACCTGGCGTTGCTCCAAAGGCCTCTTTTGGCGCTCCCTTTCCATCTTCTCACCTGCCACTTCTTTTTTTTTTTCTCGTCTCCTAAGAAGCACACAATTGTTCTGCGTTCCTGGTTAACACTCCATCATCTGTTTCTGTACGTTTACAGCTGCAGTCTTAGACGTGTTCTTTCAGGACACGTTTGGTTCACAGGCTTTCCGTGTTTGACCTCATCCACATGACTAAAAATATTTCCAGCTATATAATAGCTGGAAGTGTGTGTGTGTGTGTGTGTCCCACATTCTCTTTCCAAACTGGGTCAGGTCTCAAGCTTACTGGGGGCTTACCATACAGTATGGGAGTCACGGTGATAGCAAAGGTCACTGTGCAACTGGTGTCTGGCTTTTATAACCTATTCTGCGATCGAATGGTTTGTTTTCCTTCTGTTGTACATTTTTTTCGTTTTCTTTTCCCTAAATGATTTTATTTATCTCTGTAATTCCAAAAAACCTACACGATAAGAGCAGTCATTGAACGAGGAAAAATGTTTCTATCAGTCGCATGATACACTTTTAAGTGCCTCATTTCTTCTTTTGGTGAATTTATGTATGGTATGTTCTTATCTTGAGTGCCTCAGCGAGTCTGGCTTGGCACCTCCAGGCACTGCTGAATCACTCCGCATTTAAAGGAGCAAGCTTGCGCAATTCGATGACATAAAGCCCCTTGAACTCTGCGTCCACGTTCACACAAGTGGAGAAGTAGGGCAGCGTCCACGGTCACAAGGCTAATTAGTGATTTACGCGCCGTGATGCAGTGGATCATCTGTGGACACGCGGCCGTATGTGCACTCAGTGAGTTCATTAGCGGCCGACGTTGAGCACAAAGAATCGACACACCAGATCGGCTTTGAAATGGGAGACCTGCAACCGTCGCCGCCCCCCTGGACCACCACACACACACACACACACACACACACACACACACACACACACACACACACACACACACACACACACACACACACAGGCCCTTTCAAAGTGGGCTTTTCTGCATTCTTGAGTATTTGATTTGATGACTTGCTGCTACCGGCGCAGGCATAAATCTCTCCTCTGTGTTTGTATGTATAGCCGCATCAGTCAACGAGCCGCACAATAATTCACCCAGTTTGAGCTCCGTTTCTGTCTCTGCCTCTCTCGGTCCGGTCCTGCCCTATAGCGGATCAGTGGCTGTATATGTTCACAGAGCACACACTGTCCTATAGAGGAGGCCCAGTGCAGGGGAACTGCAGGCTGACTTATGTAACATGCTGCAGCCTATAGATGCTTGTTGTCTGGCCTGTTTGCCATGGAGGTTTGGCATCTGGTCCTGGCTTTATGCTGTGAATGAACTGCTTAGACCAGACTTCATATTTTCTATGCGTCTGGTGAGCAGCGGCTTTTGACGTAGCGTGAACATGTGGTGGCATTTGTTCATCTTAGTGCTGAAGAAATCATCATAAAATTTCCAGAAAGCTGCAGTTTTGTTTATCAGATTGATCATTTTTCAGGGGGAAAAAAGCCAGTGTGAAAATGGTCTATTTTTCCATTTCATCATCATAAAATTAAATGGCTTTGGACTGCAGGGTTGCCAGGTTTGGGGTTTTTCACGTGGCGCGGGGCGACTTTGTGACGTTGCTGCAGGTAGAATTTTTTTGTCTGCTGGAGATTTTTGAATGCAAATTTGTAAATATGGTTTATAAATAAAATGCAATATTTTAGATGAAATTATTTACTCTTAGTTTGTATGTATCTGTGTGGACAGAAGCCATAATGTCACCTCTGTGCATGCATGTCTTTTGCTACTTTGTGTTACCAACATTTTCCTGAAACAACAACAACAGTAGACATATATACCAGCTTCTTTACATTTGGTTAGCATGAGCAGTTAGAAGTTTACCACTTGGTATTGCTGCATCACTCGGGCCCGATATCACTTGGTCCACAACATCTGCAGGTAAAAGTCCAGAAAAATGACAGAATTTTCTTTTGTGGTGTTTGTAGTTGTATCGTTGAAGTTTTAATGCCAGGCCAGCAGCCAAGATTCACAAGTGGAAAATCATCTCAGACTTATTTTCTATCTTTATTGAGAACATGAATGCAACCTAAAGTCTCCATAGAGGAATTACATTGAGCGTTGGAATAGCGCACCAGTGCAATATCCCGGTTACCTGAGCTTTGTTAACACCGAGACTCTCCGATAGGCGTTTGTTAAGGCCTGAGTCTAACATAAAAGCTTCCGTGATATACGAGCTGTCTGACAAGTTTTATAGTTTTGGAATTTACACTTTTCTGCCTTTGTAGTTGTTTTTGCATACGTACAGAGATGTTTTGTAAAAAGACGGTCATGTGGACAGATGGAAGATATTTGTCTCGAGGTCTGTGAAGACTGTCATTCAGGTCATGGTGATTATACAATTACATTATTAAAAATTACTAATTATTACAATTATTCAGCAGTTTTCCTGAGGTTTCCACCAAAGGGATCAATAAAGTTCTGTTCCATTCTATTCTTTCTGTTCTGTTCGGTAGAAGGCAACTGAAGAAGGCTTTTGTTTGTGAGCTGAAACATCTTCAAGAACCAAATAAAGAGATGTCCCAGTGCCATCAGCTGGAGCTCTTTGGTTATCCATCTAGAGAAATATTACTATTGGCAAGAACAAGGCCTTAGTTTTTTATAGAGCGAACAATTAAATTGAAACATGAGGAACATTAAAATGTTTGTACTGCAAATCTGAAGCTAGTGCAAGTAGCTGGTTAGCTTAGCTTAGCATAAAGACCAGAAAGGAGGTACCTGATCTCAGTTAAAGAATAGCAAATTGTTGCTAATGTAATGACGACACTGTTTCCAGTCTGTATGCTAAGCTAAGCTAACTGGCTGCTCGTGGTAGCTTGATGATTAGCATCCAACCCCTTCATACGAGGAAGTGAAAACGTGTATTTCTCAAAATTTCAGACAATTTACTTAATTTAAATTACTTTAATAATTAATTTAGTGGATCATTTTG
>NW_007578241.1:0-8241 GCF_000690725.1 Stegastes partitus
AAAAGAAGCATAAACGACACTGAAAGACGAAAAAATATACAAAAGAAGCACAAAAGACGCAAAAATGACAATGAAAGATGCAAAAATTATACTAAAGAATAGAAAGAACAATGATTTCTGGGCGTTTCTTGCGTTGGTCTCCTGTTTCTTCACTGAGGTTCATGTTTCTCTGCAGCATCAAGTCCTGCAGCTCTGAGCAACCAGAACCACATGAAGGAGGAGGAGAGAGAACTCAGAGACGTCTTTGTTTAAGAGTGACACAGTGAGGATGACATGAAGAGGCAAAGATAGAAAGAAAAGATGCAAAAATAGCACAAAAATGAGACCAGAAGTACAAACATGACTGATGATACAGAACTATGTCCAAACAAGCAGCGGTGCTTTCTGTTCCCGTCTCATGTTCCTTCACTGAGGTTCATGTTTCAGCAGCTCTGAGGAACCAGAACCACATGAAAGAGGAGGAGAGAACTCAGAGACGTCTTCTGTCAGAATAAATCAGTTAGAATGATGCAAATCAGACTAAAGTTACGCTCAGAGATGCAAAAATGAAACTAAAAAATGACCCTAAAAGATGCAAATTGTCGTCTTTAGATGCTTTTCTTAAACTGAGACGCGTCAAATGAAGTGATTTTAATAAAACGTCTCCATTTCAAGCTCATATTTTACCGACGAAAGAGTGAATTCTGAAATAAAAACGCTGCTTTTTGGGGACGTTTGCTTAGCTTTTCCACTAAATTCCAGATATGAGGTGTTAAACCAAGAAGGGAACTAATTACAGCTCTGAGATATTAATGCTGGGACGAAGTGATGATGATGTGATGACAGTTTGAGTTTTTCTTTTTCTACCAAAAACTCCCTGAATTTCTGTCCAGTGGCCGTTTGGTTGCAGATGAGTCACTCACAGCTTCCTGGCAGCGCAGAAAAGTGCAGAATTTTTAGTTTTTTACAGAATACGGTTCAACCAAATGGTTTGTTTTTGGCATTTTTTGAAAACGAGACATGTAGAATAATGTGATTTTGGTAATAAATCATGATTTTAGGCTGAGATTTGGTCGGTTTTCACACAATTAGTTCCAGAACTCTTTAAAGATCTGACACTTCTTTCTGTTTTTGCAGATTCTGGTTGATAAATAGAGTAAGTTTTGCAAAGACAATGTGCTGTTTAACCCAAAACTCCGTGAACTTCTGTCCAGCGGCTGTTTGGTTGCAGATGAGTCACTCATGGCAGAAAAGTGCCGAATTTTTAGTTTTTTAGAGACTATGGTTCAACCAAATGGTTTGTTTTGTGGTATTTTTTAAAATGAGACGTGATTTTGTTAATAAATCCTGATTTTAGGCTGAGATTTGGTCGGTTTTCACACGATTAGTTCCAGAAGTCTTTAAAAATCGGACCGTTCTTTCAGTGTCTGGTTGATAAATGGAGTGAACCTGTAAAGACGACGTGCCGTTCAGACTGCTCGGCTGACGAAGCTCACTTTTTGTTTTTGAAACCTGCCGTTTCCGTCTGCTTTGGCTCGTCTCCCCGACACCCCCACATGACATTTGTTGTTAGTTTGCGAGCCAACCAGCAGAACTTTAAGTTCTGCCGCAGGTACAAAAGTTTAAAGGTGACGAGGAAACAGCTTTGGGTTTGTTTTCCAGCCTGCAGCGGTTTGCTGACGGCGTGTTTGTGTCTGCAGGTTTGAGAAGGAGTCGGGACAACCTCTGGACCAGTCGAGCGCCACAGCGATGCCTTCCAACAAATACTCGGCCGCCATCATGGAGGAGAGCAACAACATGACGGCCACGGTGAGTCACGCAAACACACACAGAGGCCACACAGCAGCGAGCTCATTAGCGTCCTCCTCGAGCGCCGTCCGGCCGGCTGGGCCTTAAAAGGCCGAGTGTGCCGATGCCAGAGCAGATGCCCGGGCAGCAGCGCCAGCGCGTCACACGAGGCTAATTGAGAATGCGTGTTGGCTGCGAGCGCGAGCGCCGCACAACGCGCCGACAGCTGCGTCCACGCCGGGCGGAAACGAGGAGCCGCGCAGGAGGACGGAGGCGGCGAGGAAAGGAAAGGACGGAGGCGGCGAAACCAAAGGAGGGGAAGGAGGATTCATTGTGGAGATTAGCCGAGCGGCACACTGGCGTCTTTATACGCTCAGAAAATGGATTCACTTCAAGTATTCGGAGGAGAAAGGACTCACATTTTCCTACTCGCGCGCACACACATGCACTCGTTGACACTCGAAGGGGCTCCGGTCGGCCGTTGCTCCTTCTTCCTCTTTTGTCGCTCTCGTATGTCACTCGGGCTGAAAGCCGGCTCGTTTTCACTCTTCCTTCTTTCTGTTTGCTGTTTGCTCGTCTCCACACAAACCCGAGTCGCTGCCACCTCGTCATGTGTGGGTCTGGAGGCATCGGCAGCTCTGACGCCGTTGTTAAAGGAGTTTCGTTGCATAAGAGTTGAGGAGACTGGTCCTGCAGCTTTGGGTTATCTCACAGAGATCGGTGTGATTTCTGTCAGCGACTCATTGTTCAGTTTTATGAAGTTTGAACGGGAAGTCGGCCTGACAGCTCCCAGAACCGCCGTCTCTGGATCCATGTAGCTCTGGAAGACTTTACAGTAGAAGCTTCATTCAAACTTTAAACAGGTCTCAAGGCTTTAAATGTGATTCTTTTAAATCTGTGTTTTAATATCTTTTGCGGTTTTTACGCAGTCGCAGTTTAGCTTTTATGAATTTTTTTTACTGCTGCTAAATTTTGACCAAATGCATTTTTTGACAAGTGTGTCGTTAACCTCGTCTCATTCTCACAGTTTCTCCTCCACATGAACACTTTATACATTAAATGTAGGTATTTCTGTCCTCTTCCACCCAGTGTGAGTCTCATTGCTGTAGGATTCATGGTTTCTTCATAAATCCCCTCAAAGCTCAGAGAGTCGACCAAAACTCTCATTGACTCCCATTATATCTGAGCTCTAAACTATGAAAACCAGAAACAGTGAGTCTCTCTAACCTGCCACCAAATCTGCATAAAAGACAGTCTGGACATGAAAATACATCAGAATGTTCACAACAAGATTCTGCTTCACACGCTGAAAGAATTTTTGTGATACGACTTCTAGTTTCTGAGCTGTGACGGTTTGTTGGAGGGTCTGCTGCTCTGCTCACTGCAGGAACCGGGGACTCGCTGCTGATTGGCTGATATATGCACTTTCAAAGTAAAAGCTCAGAGATGCTTATTTTGTTCCGAGTTTATTCTTTTGTAAACTGTATTCTCTGCAAAACAATTTGGCAGCGTTTTAAGCATTAGACCTGGGGTTTGTCGCCCTGCAAAGCCATTTTTAAGGTTCAGTATCTCCAGAAATTCAACCCTAACAGCCGTGAAATGTGACGAGAGCACAGACAGAACACGTCCCAGTAGATCCAAATGATTGAAAAGCACAAGCAGAAGCAAAAACTTTATAATAGTGGTCCTTCAAAATGGAAAAAACCCAATATGATGTGAATATGAAGATGGAGGATGCTTGTGTCAGATGATGTTCCGTAGATCAGCTGTAGCACCTGGTTGTTCCACCTCTACTCACTCAGACTACGGCTCATGGTGGCAGCAGAGAGCATTGTGGGAGTTTAGCAGCAACGGGACCATGACAGACTCTGAGGAGGTTCATGACCTCCGATCAGACGTTATGTATTTAGGATGAGCTGTTTCTTTTTATGCTGCATTGAATCACAGTTAGAATAGTTTCTAACAGACTCAAATGACTGAATATCTCCAGCAGACGCAACATTTTTGATTAATGGTTCTTCAAAATGGGAAAAAAGTGCAGAATTGCCAGATACATGTGGTCCTGGGGCACCACTGAGTTCCTGTAAGTGTGTATTTATGGATGTAGCCAGATTTCCTGCAAGAAATGCAGCCGTTGGTCGACATTTTACCAACAAGATGTGATGTGTGGTGTGACGAGACAGGTTCTATTTTTATTTTTTAGATATTTTGCAGTGAAGCCTCCAAAATGAGCTGAACATTGTCCAGAATGATTTAACCCTTTCGACACTATAGCCCGCTATACCGGGCCAGCATTACGACTCCCGTCCAACCCTGCAGCCCGGTATGGCAGCTCCGGGATCGTGGCTCCGGTATACGGCGACTTCCTGTCACAGTCATTCTGATTGGCTATCAGTGGGAATCCCCGCATGTATGTAACAAGAGATTCAGTGATGAAATAAATCATGCAAACGAAGCAAAATGACGTCGTTTGACCCCAGAAATCACCAGAAAACGGGATTTTCGCTGCCTCGTTTCAGAAATGTTTGTACGTTATCAGCTAATGACAGAACTTCTGCTGATGTCTCAGTTATAAGAACTGATGATTAACTGCATGCAGGGTTCTCACCGGTGTTCTAACAGAGTAACGCTGCTGCCTGAAGACATCACGCTGCAGATTGGGCCGATACGTTGTTTTCGAGGGTACGTGACGGAAAAATATTCAACAACAAGCGCCGGCTGAGTTTCATTACCGTTGTATTCACTAGCGTATTCGCTGCTAACCGTTAGCAGCATTCGCTAAGACCCCCCTCCCCGGTAATTATAACGTTTACCTTTACCTTATCACACCTGTATTTCACCTGTATGTGTACGACAAGAGTAAACTTCCAGATATATTAAACCGTCACCTTTGGCTGCTTTGGATTGATACCAGATGTGTAACGATGTGACGTCTACTGAAGAATTAATGAGCGATTAATCAAAACCATGTCTGATCATGAATTTATAGCAAAGTTACTGAGTGTTGAAGGGGTTAAAGTCTGTCTAAAATAATGAGTCTTATGGTTTCACAGTGTTCGGCTCTAAATGGTAACTTTGGTGATTATTTTTTTAAAAAAGTCAGCTTGGGTTTCCAACCAGACGGCAAGGTTTGGGGCTCTGAGGGTTACGAGACGAAGCAACATAAATCTGAAACATGAAGCGAGCGTGCACGTGCCTCGTGCACCGTGTCCGTTATACGAGTGTGTGTGTGTGTGTGTGTGTGTGTGTGTGGACATACGTCACACACATTCCTCTGTGAGCGACGCCGCTGCCCGAGGGCCTCCGACGTCGCTGTCAAAACTCCTCAGCGAGCCGCGAGCGATCAGAAACGCAGCTCGCCGGCTCACGTCGGACCTGGAACGGTGCAGAAACCCGTCGCCTGAGGGGCTTCAGGGCGGCGACGGTGTTGTTAACAAGCAGGCAGTGGTCGGTCTCAAAGCTGCGCCTCCGGTCAGTCAGAGCCTCATTCAGCTGTGACGCCACAAGTCTGGACAGAAAGGCGAGTTCACACAGCTGGAGCAGAAGCAGAGCGTGGATGTGTTGCTCTAACCTACTGTCCCCGTTATGGGCCGTTACGTAACCCCGAGACACATCGCATCAACTCTTTTTACTGTGAAATTCCAGCCGGGGAGTTTCTGACATGTGCAGCAGTTTGTTCTCCGGGTGCACGTGAACGCACATTCCTGAGGCGGAGACGAGAACGAAGAAGCTAGAAAACATGAAGCCAGGCGCACAGAGTTTAATTGATGCTCCTCACCGATGACTGACAGTCGATCCTGAGCTAGTTGTTCCATTATTCCACTTCATGGTGATGGAGATATTTAGTCCTGTCCTCAAAACATCTGCCGCGATGGCAGCGTAGCCACGTGGCTGAAGAAATACTGTCCAGAGACATTCATCGTCTCAGAAGTCTTTATCTCGGCGCCCGTTGCTAACCAACACACATTCATGCCTTAATTTCCGAAGGCTTTTTAAATGTTTAATGAAGGAAATGACTCATTAAATGACGTGTTTGCTGCTGTCACACAGCGTCGTAAAGAGAGAATTTGCAGCAGTATGCTAAGGATGCTAACGTTGGACTGTTTTATGTAGACTTTAGTCCTGTTCGATCGCTCTGGTTGGAGGTCATGAACCTCCTCAGAGTCTCTGTCATGGTCCCGTTGCTGCTAAACTCCCATAATGCTCTCTGCCACCATGAGCTGTAGTCTGTAGACGCCTCCTCTGGTCTCTACAGGATTAAACAGGAAGAGGCTCCACCTGGTGGAACAACCAGGTACTGCAGTTAAACTTAAAAAGTTGACGATAGCATCTTGACGCGTCTCCAAAATGTCTCAAAATTGGTCTAAAATCTTCAAAACTTGTTTACATTTTCTCGCAATTGAATTGTCCAAAAAAAAAAGACTCAAAAATGACTAAAGTTTTGTCTGAAATGACTTTAAACTCGTCCAAAATTATTCAAAGCTTGTCCAAAACACGTTGACACTTGCCAGCTAAACTCCCACAATGTTCTCCTGCTGCCTTCTCTGGTCTCTACAGTATTAAACAGTGAGAGGCTCCACCTGGTGGAACAACCAGGTACTGCAGCTGGTCTAACTTGCATTTTTTTCATCTTCTGCCATTTTGGTTAATATGTTTTTAATCGATGAGGTTATCAACAATAAATAATGATTAATTATTACCAGCCTTACACCTTCCTTGTTTGGTTTAAGCACTTTCATATAGAATTTTGTGTCAATTCAGAAAACGCTGTCGCTGCACCGTCTCAGATTTTGTTCATTTGTTAAATTTTATAAAATATTTGATCGAAAGTTTCATAATTACATGTTTTTAGACCTGCAGATTTTTGCACACGTTGATTCCGTTTTTTAATTTCAAACACGAATACTTTAAAGAAACTTTTGTTTTTCCGTTATTTTAATGATTTGCGGTGTTTAACTGAGTCACTGAGTTCTCGCTCCTTCTTCATGTTGTTCTGTTTCTACAGTAGACTTTGAAAAATGAGCCACGGTGGAGAAAAATGTGAAAAACATGAAACTGTTCAGGGCTTTCGTCAAAGCAACACGACTAGCAGTACCCGCGGTAATAGAACCCGTGGTAGCGAGGACGGTCGTAGTGTTTCTACTGTACAACAGACGAGGGTCAGAGCGAGGCGGGCGGAGACGAGGATCATTTGTGCTGCTTTAACGCTTCACTGGGCTCGTTCATGTCTGCCGGGAGGAGGAGGAGGGTGATGGATATCCAGGAAGGCAGCCTAATGGAGGATAATGATGGTGACGACGGTGGAGCGGCTACCTGGCCCACATCAAACCCCTACGCTCTGATCCCGTCCCAACCGAGACGCTCAAATCCAGAATTACCTGAGAGGAGAAAAGTAAAACATCACAGAGTTTTTGTGCTTTTTCTGTCTTGTGTCAATGCAAAAGCTTGTTGGATTGTTTTTTGTGCTGCTCAGCATTTACTCCCCAAAGCCTTTTGTTTCTTTCTCTTTTTTTTTTCCCCGTGAACTTCCAAGAGTTTTTTTTTTTTTTTTCCTTTTCTTGCATGTTTTACCAAAACGAGGCTGGTTGGATTTTGTGTGAACAGAAGGAGCGAGAGGGGAGCAGGAGAGGAGAAAAGATTTCAATAAAACGAGCTGAAAAGAGAAAGCAGGGGAGGAGGAGGCCACAAGAAAGTGGCCCTGAGGTGGACGGAGACGAGGGCCGGGAGGGTTTTGTGTCTGTGCAACAGTTCAAAATGAATTTTAAGTGATTTTTTTTAATGTTGATGCAAACAGTATAACTCAGTGTGCTCTTGTCAGGACTTCGCTGATCGCTCAGTGATTGCATTTGGGTTTGGATTTGAAGGTTGTGCGCTTCTTGGAAATATTTTTTTTCGTCTGCATGTGAAATAGAAAGCAGCTGGTTAGCGTAGCTTAGCATAAAGACTTTTAATAATTAGTATTTGTACCTCCACAGCAGTGATGTTTTTAGCTGAAGCATCGTGTTTTCAGGCTTTTCGTTCGTCCCATTCGGCCCAAAATTCACTTGGACTCGATGAAACTGATCAGATCACCTTGACCTTACTAGGCAGGTGTTGTGGCAGCAAATCTGGAATTTGTGCGTTAAATTAAACATAAATGTCTTCATGGGATAAAATAAAGAAGTGAGTGCATTTTAAATCCAAGAGGTCATCGTCACTGGGACGCTGTAAAGTTTTGCTTCTCGTCTTTACTCAACACAACTCAGACAGTGAGGACGGTAATGATGAAGCTTCAAGCGCTGTTAATTATTTAACCATGACAGAGACTCCTGTGATGTTTAATGAGCTTTAGTCCTACAGCTAATGTTGCTAAAATCTGCTGACATGCATCTTCTTCCTAATCAGATAAGTTCTGAGCAGCAATCAATCGAATATTAATTAACGTCTCTACGCACTTTGAAGTTTTGGTGCCAAAGCTTCACCAGAAAACAAGCG